>NW_009729090.1:37864-56401 GCF_000703405.1 Apaloderma vittatum | reverse complement strand
TAAAGAACTATATACAACTATATATAAACCTAATATCAAACCCAACTCCCCCCAACAGCAATCACCACTGGTGCTGCAGAGCAGGCAGCACTGGGGAAGCCCCAGGCTCAGCGGCGGTGGGGGAACGAGAAAGGGAATTTCGATAAAGGGAACTGGATTTGGGAACTCAGGATCCAGATCAAAAACAGGAGATTGGACAGAGTCCTCCCTGGACTCCAGCCATTGCAGAAAAGAGAAAAGAAGGGCTGAAAATCTCGTGATCACTCAATTTATACTAAATATGACATATATGGGATGGAATACTCTCGTTGGTCACCTGTCCTGTCTATTACCTCCCCCAGAGGTGCAACCTTTTACTTCCTTGTGACCCCTCTTGCTACCCGGCACCCCCAGCGTGGCACACAAGAGCCAGCAGTGGCCTTGGTCACTACAGCAATAAGTATCAGCAAGAGCCTGTCTGCATACCAGTCCCAGGCAGTAACTGCAAACATCAGGTGTTATCATTGCCAGTAGCACACACTGTCCGCAAAAACATGCTGCTGACTTCAGAAAGTGCAGCCTTTTAGAAGAGATTAAACTGGAAAGAAAAAATCACTAAACAGAATTGTGATTTTTAGCTAAAACCAAGATATGATGAAAAAATAATTTATCAGAAAAACCTTAGTAAAGCTATATTCTCAGCTTTATAAGAGCTGATTCAAAGCACTCAACCTAAATGTCCACATCAGAGAAGAGTGTGCAGCCAAACATCCTTGGTACTGGCAGAGCTGACCAACAACGAGATACTGCAATGTACTTCACGATTTCAATGTAATATCAAATGGAAAGAAGACATGTGAGAAGTTTTTACGAAAAGACAAGAAATTAAGAAAAAAAACATGCAGAATACAGTAGCCGAGGTACTTGTGCACTGAAAGGATGTGGGAATTCTAAATTGGGATTTCTTCGCTCTACTTCAGAGCAGAGTCTTGGACCTCTCTCTCTCTGATACCTCATCACCCTAATAACTGACTTCGTTCAGAAAGGAGGACAACCACTTCCATTCCACACCACATCTTCTAAAAAAACCAGATGAAACACTGCTCTCTAACCACATCTTTCTCAAGTGATCCTCACTGCCTCCCAGCTTGGATTCAAGGTCATCATGTCAATCTGAAAATGCTTACTGAAAACTCATGGACTGCCTTTCCTCCACAAACCATAAAAGCATTTACAATCCCTTCAGAGAATTACAGAATCACTTGCGAGAAGGACGAGCTCCACAGCCCAGGCATGTTATCAAGAAACCACTCAATCTCAATAGCTCCCTTTGGAGACATGCCACTAAACGGCCTCTGGGGCACTGAAAAACTACCCCGCAGCAAGGCACTGTCCTGGGGCGTAAGAAACCTGAGTCCACAATGCCGAACTTGCTGGTTCCTTTGCTGTAATAATTTGCATTGCCACAGCGCAAAGAGAGTAAAGATGGGACAGTAAATGCACCTGTATGGAGAAGAGATAAAGCCTGAATATTTTATGTCCTGCTCCTTAAAACAGGCTATCTAAATAAGCAATCTGTGTGAACATGGAACTATTAAGGGAACTCAGATAATGAGAGACAAAGCAGTATTCTCTAGATCACACAGGCAATCTGTGGAGCTGCCAAGATTTATCTTCAGAAATCCAGAATGAATGCAATACCAGAGACCCTTCTCTTCTCAGCCCACTCTCAGTCACATGGGGAGGAATCCCAGAAAGTGGGATTTGTTATGGTGCTGTACCAACCTAGGGAAAAGTCTGAGCTCCAAACTTTGATTCAACACTCTAGAATCTGCCTTAGGAATATCTATTATGAGAAATCCCCAATGCTTTCCTTATTGCATACCATTATTTACTTACCAGTCCCACAACACATATGAGGAGAGGCCTGCTTTGACGTCCTCTGCCCAGCAACTCTCAAGTCCTCCTAACGCCCTTCAGGTTCCACCTTTACAGTGTTCCAATTCTGCCTTTTTTCAGGCAAGCTATACACTGACTTTCTGCCAGGCAGCATGAGGCTGCCCTCTCGAGCTGAGCAAAGGGCATAGGGCACGTACCCAGAATGGAGACAAGTAATAAGACAGAAATCTGGCACTCTTCTGCCCTCATCCTAACTGCGTCGTGCAATAAGAAACTAGCTCAAGAGGCAGCATAAAGAGGATAAGGAAGGACACGGGAACAGAGGTTCCAGCTTCTCTCTGGTTTTAGGGAAGGCACAGAGAACAATGTCAGAAAACAATGCAAGCTGCACACAGCAACACGCCTACTCTCTCGTGCTCACTGAGTTACATGCCCCGAACATGCCACAAGCATCTGGTCTCAGTGCTCAAGTGAAAGTGCCCTCCTGCTTCAGTACATGGCATCCCCCCATCACGTTAAACTGATCTAAATAACACACAAATGCCTAAGAGCACAGGGAATATAGAATATTTGATAACAGCAGAAGGTTGTCTGCATGGGAGAGTTTTACTGTTTGCACTACACATTAGCTGAATATAAGCCCCTGTGTTGACTTTCATTGCAGAATATTGCTGCTTTAAAAAACAGAAACAAACAAAACCAAAACCCAAACCCAAAAAGTCTCAAGTACTCTAACAAACACAAATAGGCAATAAACTTTGTACGCTTTCAAAGACAAACACTAAAAGCACTGCTGCACCCCAGTGCAAATTAAGTCACGTGTTATTAGCTTAATCTAGTTTTCCCAGGGACAGCGACTTCTGAACCCAGTAAAGCACACCTGCTATTTCATTTCTATTCAAAAGCCTTTCACAAATCTTTCCAACTTTCTGTTGTCAGAATGGTTTTCACAGGATTTTGCAACTGTCCATTATTTCTCTATGCAAGAACAGCCCCCAGATACCCCAAACAGTGTGGTGAATTCTCTTCATGTTCAAGGTTTCTGCAGGCCAACTTCCTCAAGTCCCTTCCAGCTCCAGTACCGTAAGCCTTTAACTTACTTAGCTGCATATTTTGGGAAACACAAAATGGATGCAGAGTACATGCAAATGTCACTTTCTCCTGCCTATCAGAAGAATTCAGGAAAAGGCCCAGACCCTGGAGAATGATTCTTTCCACAGGTCTCTGAGAATTCCTGCTCCTGTCCCTTCTAGTGAAAAGTTTTCGGTGCCTAGACAGACATGGGGATAACTTAAGGACAAGCACAAAAGCCGTACAAACCTTGCACTGCTGCTTTGTGTGCTAAGTGTGCTCTCATTTATGAGTAAGTGTTGTTTACCTTTTCTAGCAGAACATTTGTACATGCAGTGAGGCACAGACCGCCTCCAGCCTGTGACCGACAGTCTGCGCTGAGATAACAGGCAACACGAAGGTTACTCTTAAAGACAAACATCTTTTCAAGGTACAAAAGCCAAAGGCTATGTTATTGAAAGAAAACATGAAGTTGTTGCCTATTTACATATATAGTTCATAAAAAGGGGAATTTCTAGAAAGCAGGGGGTCCATGACTGATCTCCAACCAGTTACATGGATCAGATGGTCAGCTCACAAAGCCATTACCCAAAGCATACTCACTGCTGTGCTCAGAGCTGATTTCAGCATACAGTGGTCTCCTCAGCACAGGAGGTGAAAGCAAATAGTTCAGAAGTCACACAGAACATGTATTTCTTACAATTAAGCTTCCTACAGGAACCTAGTGCAGTGTGAAAGACAGTGGAACATTGGTGCCTCCTTTCTGTAGGCTTTGTCAGAAATATTTATCAGTCTTTTAGGAGAAAATCTTCTGAAAAGAGTCACTTGAATTGTTTGCAAACTCTGTGTATAAAAACGAGCAGGACAGTGAAAGCACATGTCTGAACAGGCACAAGTCACTGGACAATGTTCTGGTTACCGGCTGCACAGACTTACTGATTAGCATGGGTCCCTTATGGAGGTGTCTCTTGCACATGCTTATTTTGCTGAATGCTTGAATAAGGATCCAAAATGTAGAATAATCCTTGATGTTTGCATAGCAGAAGGTCTCAGATGAACTGCAAACATCAGTTTAAAAGTACAGAAGTGAACACAGGAGATTATGGACTGTATCTCACTGTAGAAGAGAATGGAAGAATTCAAGGTCACACAAAAAAGTTCACAACTGCAGCAACATTCATATCTTTTGACTCTCATGTTAAATATGAATCCATCCTTCATCAAGAGTCTTCTGCAGAGAAAATTATATATCTGTAGTGAAACTAAAAGCAGCCTACACAGAAGATGATAAAATGACTTTCTGCCCATGCCAGAAACTAACACCTAAGAAATCAGTACGTAGCACGACCACAGGCACATTCACAGTAACTGCAGCAATCACAAGGCCATCAGTACATGCTACATTATGAAACTGGAGGCCACCAGCAATTAGCTAAAGGAGGAACTCACCATGCTTTCATGTATACCCACTTCAGGAATGCTTTGGGATCATTAAACACATTTATGTATCAGCAAAAATTTTCTCAGTCCACTTTTCAACATATTCTAGTTCAAAAAAAACCACCACTCAAAACATAGCAGCTTACGCAGGTTACTTAGGTGCTCAAGAGAAAGAGTCTCTGAACAGATAAGATCGCTGGTTGTCCATAGAAAATAACAGATAAAATTTGAGTTCCTCACATATGAGACATGTAAAATACAAAAGTGTATTTAAATCCTCAAATATATAGATTTTTATAACTCATTAAATAGAAAATGTGGCAATCCTCCCACACACAACTCCCTTTGGGGAATGAGGGTATGTAGATGATTTACTCTACAGGGCCTGCAGAGGGAGGCATTCTTACAGCAGGTCCTGAACTAAAGGAAAATTTAGGCATCAGGGAAGGTACCAAAACGTCGTTCTACAGTGTGAAGCCTTCTCCTCACAAAGACATGTCAATTCTGTCTCAGCAAAGTGACTGCTGAAATGGTGCTACAGTTTCTCCTCCATAAGTAATTTAAGAAGGTGACTGGCTACACCTTAAGTGTTACCAGAAAGAAAGAGCAGAAATTCAAAAGGACACTGCACAGGTGCTTTTGGCTCTCCTAGTTCTGTGGCCTTTTTTGATTCTTTTCTTACCTGAACCAAAGAGTTTAAGTTGTTCTCGGACACTGGACAATTTGTTTTCAGGATCTTCTGTACTTATGATCAAATGGTGGCAATCTTCTGTACTTATGATCAAATGGTGGCCTTGGAAGGGCCTCTCACTTCTGGCAGCTGTGGCACAGAACACTGGTTTACACAGGCGTCCCACCACCCACCCACGCACGTCTTCCCTGGTGACCCTGCCAACAACGCTGTTACCTCTCATTGGTGTCGGCCCTGGTATTCTGCTGGCGCTCAGCTCTCCAAGGCTGGAGCCTGTGATGCTGCGTTAACCTCAGCACCTGCTTCCTCACCCCACTGCCTGAAGCAATCGGTGTCAATAAAAACCTAAAACCGAGGGAGCAAAACAAAGCTCAAGAAAAGGCTCCAAATAAAAGGAATGATGATTTCCTGCAACACTCAAGCAACTTGAAAAATAAAGCACCTGGGAGGCAAATAGAATGAGTGGAATGAAAGGGAATTGATGGAAAGCTGAAGAGGAGTCTAATCACTCAGGAAAGCAGGAGAAAGGTGTGTGATGGATGTTTCCACATGATTTCTGGGTAGTCAAGGAAACAGTTTTTATCTGTCTGATGAAGAAGGCTGCTCATTCACTGAACTTTGGTCTCACAGTCACAAGGTACAAGTACTCAGATTTCTCCTGGTCTCCAAGTGCAGTGATTACTCTTTATGTGATGGAGTCACGTATTTTTCCCAGCTTCAAACTCTACCAATTCTCACTACCTAAGTATGCTAGTTATATCACTAGTTACCTGCAACTCTGCCTGTCTGGGTCATTCAACAATACGAAATCATTCTTAAAACATGTTTTCCTGTTTCCCTGGGCAATAAGCAACTGATCTTCCAAATTCCCAGTTGTGGTAAAACAGCTGTGCAACCTTAGGATATTAGGAAAAAGTCATCACAATGAGATTGCCTCCGGTGTAAAACACTGCCTTGGAATTAGCTAGAAGGTGCTGGATCTCTATTCGCCACATGGCTTCCTGGTTTTTATTCCAACAGCACTTTGTCCAGAGCCATGTGCTCTTGGAAAGCTCAATAGCTTGGTCTGACTGTTCTGGGCTGACCCGACCACACGCAGTCATTGCGCATCACTACTCCTAATTTGCATAGCAAGTACCTCATGTTTTATCTAAAAGCCCACTTATCCTTGCAATCATTTTAAGCAATGATATTTCATAAAGGCTTAACACACAGTGTCCCTAGAAGCAGTAGTATTCTTATAAAGCAGACACACTATTTCTTGTGCTGACAGGTCAGAACTTCTAATAGGTACTATAGGTATCTGCACTTATTTTCAGAGCATATCAGGATACAGCTGGAGATACTATTTCATTATTGTTTTTTGTGCTAGGAGATAACACATCACAAACTTGTTGGAGAAAAGGTTCATAAGACAATTCTCATAATTTGGAAAAAGGAAACTGAAGTTAGAATAAAATCTCTTTGAAAATGTCTGTAAAATCAAAACAAATTTATTTGATGAAGCAGTAATTTCACAGGCAATTAGAACACAACTTGTTTTGGACTGATACATTGATGCTCGTTTACTTTTAGAGAAGCACTTTGAATTCATCGGCACGTTATTTGACTGCCCCCCTGAACAGACACTAAGTTTTCTTCTTCTAACAAGAACCCCCTTTGGCATGTTAGTAGCTGGAGCAGCTCTTCAGTGTCAGGGTTTCTGTGAGTCCAAGCCAAGGTTGGTTTATGAGACAGAATTTGGAAGGCCCTACCACGTTGATATTTTGAGAAAATAACATTATTTAATGGCACATTTCATATCCTTTGCTGTAGCAGTTAGGTAGAAGAAAATGACTGAGGCTGGGATTCAGACGCAAGAAATGCAACTCAGCACTGAGTTAGATTAGTGCTTTTTATCTTTCACTAAAGAAATATTAAGTCACCTTTTTGGCTATAATTAGGTTGGGCAATGGCTTCACCAGGTTGGCTGTAGAGAAGTATGTTTGTAATTCTGTGAAAGAACAAAAGATGGTTACTTTGTTAGATTTACACTTTGGTGTGTATGTATGTGTGCTTGTGTAAGTATATACCTGAATGTGTGTACACACACACAAGAACACACATAAATGTATGAAACCAAGATTAATGTTTTTATCTGATCCTATCAAGTATATCGATGAACCTAAAATTCTGCGCAGAATCTAAGGAAAAAGTTTATAATAAAACAAATTTAACAAAATAGAGTATCTCAAATTTATCAAAAGTAAGACAAATTCATTTTCTTTTCAAACCCAGCTGCAAAACCGTAAAGCTCCAGGCGTTTAGCTCTTATTTGACTTTGAATACAGAGCAGCCAATGTGTGACAAGTTTCTTCCCCTTGTCCTTTTTTCGTGTTAATAACGTAGAGCTCCAGGGCCCAGACTAGTGTGGCCTTTCCTCCAAACACACGAGTGCCATTTGAGCCACAGAGGGGCTGCCACAGCACACACAACTACATGCCCAGTCTGCAAGACCGTAACTGTTGCTCTCCTTTCCTCTGTACCTTATTTGGAAAAGTAGTTTCTGCATTACAAACATCTGCCACAGTGCAGTGCTTACAAAAAGGGTATCTTATCAGAGTCCTAACGTGAGTAATACCTAACTCTACCCTTGACTTCCCTTGAACTCATACCCAGTGTAGTTAAACTACTTCTTAATTCCACGTCATTTCTTCTTGAAGACTACTGCAATCTTATTAGTTGTTCACTGTGACTGATCCAAGAACACGTGGAAAGGTCAACCATCAGTATGAATACAAAGAAGTAAAAAGTAAAGCTAATTTCTCACACACCTCTAAGTCATTAAATACCTTATTCAACTCCTCCAGCTACTACCTGACACACCAACTTCCACCAGAAAGCTTCATGCTGTGGCCTGTGTAACCTGTTCACTTTTGGTTGACCTTTTCCAGATGTTTCTTTCTCTGGATCACCTCATAATTTGTCTGAAGAATTTGCTGAGGCTGCACGACAGCTTAAAAAAGAAGCTCCAAGAATACAATTTGGCAAAATTGACGTCACACACCAACATGATTTGAGAGAAGAATTTAATATTCAAGAGTTTCCTACTGTGAAATTTTTTGTGGATGGCAGCAGGGAAGACCCTGTAGACTGCAAAGGTAAACTATATTGTGCACTGATAAGATAATAGTGTGTAATGACAGGATGTACCTATCTATTATGCTGCTGAGAGGAAAACATACAGATGCTCAGATAAAGAATATGCAAGATACCAAAATGCTTTTGCCCATGGTTTTAAATATACAATTACTTCTGTACCAGTACAAGAGCTTGAATTTTAATTAATCTCCCAAGTGGATAACTGAATATAGTTCTCTGTTTAGTTTATACAGCCAAATTACTTGCTGGCGTAATTCCATCAAGTACAGAGAATCACCCCAAGATGACTTGCTCCCATTTACTACGAAAACCATAAATGAGTTAGACCAAATAAGAGTCTGGTCCCAAACTTGCTCCACCTGCACTTCTAGTTCACTGCAGCTCCCACTGGTAGCATGCCTACAGAAGCAGGCTGGAGCAATGCTCAGTGCATCTAACAATGAACTGGGAATTCACTAGGTTCCTTACTACACAGACATACATCCTAAGCCAAGGAAAAGAATTTTGCATTTTAGCCATCAGAGGGAGCTCACATGTGGCTCAGAAAAAAACAGGGAATAATTTGAAATCTTGTACAGAATGTTATTAAGCAAAGACAACAACACTGCAATATGACTGACTTGAGTAACCCTGGGAAATCCCTGCCTTAGAGTTTTTCTTTCACTGAAAATATACACAAGATTTTTATTTTTTTTTCCTAAACCGAACTTTTAAAGAGTTGACAAGAATTGCGTAACTTGGCCAAACATCTGTTAGTGTAGTCTGACCAGACAGAGCTGAGTCACAGGTTTAATATAACCAACGAAAAAAAAAGGAGCCTAAAGTTTGCTTCCTGAGCCTGTACACAACTGGGTGCTCCGATTTCTTTAACTGCTGAGCCCCCCGTGGCTGCTGCTGAAAGCTGATCTTCAGTATTTTTAGTAACTTGCTCCTCCTTGCTATTGAATTTCTTACCAAGTTCCCATCATCTAGACTTGTGCAAACAGCAGCTTCTGCACAAATACCACTGAAAGCGTGATTTGCCATACTGAACTTTTATTAGAGGTGCTGATACATGAGTGCAAAAGCACCTACCTTCAGCCTGATTAAATCTCCAGCACTGAAAAGAAAACCTCTTTTAAACCGGTAAACCTATCTGACAGGTATGCTTGTGAGAACCACAGAACACATCCCACACCCGGTCACTCTTCAGCAGAGCGCTGCTGCTTTTCTGTCCTGCTTGCTTACTAGCAAGATGCAAGAAGTTAGGAAACTCGCTTCTGCTCTGCAATTTCAGTATGCTCTTCATTTGTATCGCCAATAATGCCTTAAATTACACTTTCTTGACTTATGTACAACAACTAGTAAAGTCTCACCTACTCCACATGACTTAAACCATTGAGAATCAGCAACTGAAAACACACAGCAACCACTTCTCATACAGAAACTGCTATATACTCCACATCACAAAAGAAACTGCAGGCCTCACTTAAATCAAGAAATTGACTCAAATATTTTACCGAAGACAGAGTTTTTGGATGTTTGTCCTGACAATGGAAATAACACGAGAGCCAAATCCTAGGCTTTGCAAAATCACCATTTACAACTCCAAGGCCGTAGTTTGGCCAGTAGAAACAAGCTACAAAGGATATTTAAAACAATCCAATAGAAATATTAACCACATGAAAAATACACTGAAGGGTCATATCACTGACATAAGCTGCAAGACCTCAATTCTGCACTCAGAGAGCAGAAGTTAAGCACTATGTGGCCACTAGATACTGCTCTGTGCTTTGCTCTGCAGCCTGTACACCCCAGAGCAGATGCAGGCCTGCTTCACCTTAAAAAAACCCCAACCAACAGTATTTTAAGCTAGGAGCAGTGCAGCCTGCTGCAAAATGACTTGATGGCAGTATAATGGTCTGACTCAATTTTGATCTTGTCATATTGCTAAAATGCACAGTACCAGGACTTGCATCTTTGATAACACACTTGTACTGTACATCTTGACTCTACCACTTCCCAGCATACAGCTGTTTTCATATATAATTTTCTTTAACTCTTTCCTCGACTTGTGCTCTAGTGCCACAAGGATGTTATAGAGAGATGGAAAGGTCGATTTATAGATGAGATTTTTATCTCCTGAACCTCCATTTATGTCTCCAACTCCTCTGGAAATATGCTAGCTCGAACTTGTATTTTTTAAAGAGGCTCAAGATTCCTAAAACTCCTGAAAGATTGAAGAAAATTTATGAAATAAATAGACCGATGGTAATCTCAGTAAAACTGGTAGCAGTAAGCTGGAACCCAGAAGATGGAACAATCCAGAATTCAAGGCCAACTTGAACACTTCAGTTTTGTTTCTTATGTCTAAACTGAACAGTGAAGCTGCAGCACCACAGAGGAATTTTAACATGTCTCTCTGCCTATCAGAACCCTTCTGCAGCACTGAAGGAACAATTTTGACATCTAATTTAATTGAACAGACAGTTCAATAAAATCCACAATTGGTTTGAAGTCATTTTGGATTAAACCTCAGGTCGATAGCTCTTTATAGTTTACTGTGATTCTGGGACACATGAAATTTTTCAGAACAGGTTTTCTCCTTGTCTGAGATTCTTCATCTCTATTCTCCGTATATGATTAAGCAGTTAAATGGACAGTCCTTTGCAGAGGTCCCAGAAAACACAGTACTGATCCACCATGGATCCTCTGGAGTCAGCAGTAGTATAAATGGTGATTACAGCCTGAAGGTGAATTTGGATACTTGGAATCGGCTTTGACCTCAGTCCAGAGGAGCCCAAGTCCATTTGTATTCAGCATCCCTCTGCACTGCAACTGTCTCTGTCCTGATTGCACAGAAATGTCTATCATTCATTTTGACAATAATTTTGACTCTCTCTTCCTTCTGCAGGAGTCAGGCAGGCATCAACCTTTATTACATGGGTGAAAAGAAGAACAGGACCTAGCACCATCTTAATCAACTCTACTGATCAGG
This sequence comes from Apaloderma vittatum, assembly GCF_000703405.1. Taxonomy (NCBI): domain Eukaryota; kingdom Metazoa; phylum Chordata; class Aves; order Trogoniformes; family Trogonidae; genus Apaloderma; species Apaloderma vittatum. Next base: position 45,203 of record NW_009729090.1, on the reverse strand, counting down.
CTGAAGCCATCATAAATGCCGACGATCTGGCAGTAATTGGCTTTTTTAAGGTAATTCTCTGGGAAACTCGAAAGGCTGGTTTCTCTTCCAACTTTCGCATATACCACTTGCTATTGCCACCAAATCCCACACATCCATCACATTTGATGATTTAAACAGCCAGTGAAACCCAGGGGGGCACAGCACAGCTCCATGAATATCACACTAACTGTGGTTTTTAGCGCCTACCAGCTAAGAAATCTGCATGGATAGGAAGTCAGAAAATATTACTCTGTATATGATTCAACTCATGTAGTCCTTTCTCAAGCAAATTCCTACTAGTTTCCAGAGCGAGTAAGGCTCTTAAGATTTGAATAATACAGAACAACAGTCAAATAGTGCAAAATAAATTTTAGCTGTCAAGGTATGCAGTCAGAAGGTGGTAAAACAGTAATAGCTTTTCCATGCTTTTTCAATGTGCCCTTGAAATCTTTAACATCTGAAACATTCAATCAAGGATATTCTCTAACTAAATAGACTTTTATTCTGCTATAGACTAAATAGACTTTTATTCTGCTATCTCTCTGCCCAGTTAGAAGGACAGTGTCTGGACTCATACACTAACTGATAAGGTCCCAAATATGCTGGCTACAGTAGACTGTCCAAATTTTATGGATGTGGAAAACAGGATTCATTACCAAAATTCCCCATAGAAATAGACCTGGTGAACACATACTGGATAACAGGATAAGCTGTGAAAATGCTCAGAGTGCCCAGAATTTGGCTTTGCAGCAGTGTGTCTGCAGCTGTTTATGAAGGAAGGCAGTTTCCAGTGCTTTGCCAGACTGAGAAGCCCTTGCTGTCACAGTGATGCTGGAGAGTTCCCTGAACCACGCTGATAGCAGATCCTGCCTGCAGATCTGCTTGACTGGACTCTGTGATTTCACCCGGAGGCTGAAATGACAATAGATGAGCATAAGCTACAGCATGTCAGAAATTTAATGGGTGGAAGCCAACAAAATAGTGTCCAAGTAAATAAAGAGCTGTATTTTGCCTTCTATTAGTCACAGATTTCTCACAAATATGAGCGCCAGGATGTGTTGGGAGGTCTCAGCATATAAATTACTATTCATCTAGTGTGAAATAATTGTCTGATTAAATCAAATCTGGAAGCACTGTTGCCTTTCATCATGCTTATTCACTATTGGTTTGAGGGTGGGCAGCCCAGTGACTCTCTGACAGACGTAGGAGCCAAAGTCCTTGCCTTGAAGAACGCTCAGTCAAATCACCAAACACACCAGTGAGGTCCTCTCACAAGCATAGCGTCCGTCTCTCCAACCCATCTCACCCTGTTGGCTGCAGCAGCAGAGCAGCTGTTGACACGATCCTTCTCCCCTCTCAGAGTCTTTGCAGAGGGCAGAAATGCCAGGGCAGGGCAAGGCAGATGAGATTAGCACATAAGGGACCATATCTCATCCATATTGACCCAGGCCAGCAGACACTAGCTGGAAAGGTGACTGCATCAGTGGTGTCATAGCACTCCTAGGATCTCCCCTATTGTAAAGATCTCCCCTGAAATGCGAACATGGCAAACTACATCCATTGCACAATAACACTCTGCTTCACAAGCCTTTAGGGGCCCATCTCACCCACCTCACCTTGTCTGCTCCACTCCTACACATCCTAGCAGGATGCAGGACACGGTCTTAATAAATATTCTTTCTGGGATCAGGAACTTCACAATGACAGCGTGGAAGTTTTCTGTGAGATGGCAAGAGATGTGCCAGAGATGCCTTTTGGGATGACAGCCAGCAAGGATGTCCATGCTAACTACGGCATCCAAAAGAACACCCTCGTTGTGTTTAAGAAGGTAGGAGTACAAAAGCCTAGCAAGTTTTTGAGCTGCAGATACAGCAAGCTGCCACAGCAGCTCTGGGCTATAGAAAGACGATTTGGGAATTTTTTAGGTTAAATAATTTCCTAGCTGAAATCCAAACAGCTTGACACAAAGAAATACTGCTTTTACAGGCATGAGAGACAAACAGCAACCTTTATACATCTCGTATTTTCAACGTGGCTGCCTGCATTCAAACTCTTAATTTATAGTTAAGGATCTGGATAAAATAGCTTTATTTTCCAACCCACATTCTAAGCAACACGTGCTGCCAGGTTCAGTGCGTTTTGCAGACTTCTTTTCCTTTGTATTGCTTTTGGCCACAAATATTTTCTTCCAACTCACGACAAAAGTGGCCAACAATAAGAAGAAAACTACACAGAAGTAGCATCAGCATTTAGGCTATGAGGTAGTCAGACCAAGGATGTCCTAAGTGAGTGTATGTCACAGATAACGTGTATAGATACAGAAAAGATCTTTCAGTATGTTAAGATTACTGAGCAAACTGTCAGCTGTACCTGAATTTTACCTATAATCTTCTGTAATCTAGCTCTGACACTTATTTTACAAGTTACGGAATTTCAGTTACTGAGGATCTAAAATATTTATAAAATAATAAAGCCGAGAAGAATAAGGACAGTCTCTTTGCTCCTATAGCTGATAAAGCCAACTATCTCACAAACTTAACTGTTTGTCCAAGGGAAAACCCGTGCATAATGAAGTGCTTGAAGATGGCAAACAGAATACAATGGATCTCACGAGACTAATCAAAACCTTTACCTTGGATTTAGTCACTGAATATAACCTTGAGGTATGTGTATTTCACTGTATTAATAAAAGTCGCAGGAGAAAGACAGGAACCCATGCAGAAAGAGACTCCTCTGTTCCTTAGTGTTTGAGGATTTTGTTTTGCTTGTTTGACGAGGTCAGCCCTAAACACACCTAGAAACACCCACAGAACCCAACAGGCAGCTTTTGGTCTAATCTAGGCCAAACAATGCTTCCTTCTTGTCTCTTAGAAGAGACAAGAACAGGAGGCCAAAGGGTGAACTTGCCTCAGCAGGCAAACACCTCCCTCCTACGAAGCCAAAACAAAGGCCTGGGCTGCTTCTGCAGTCACCAGGTGAGGTGGTAGATTGAAAGACTGTCCCCAAGCCTTGCTCCAAGCCTTTCACTCCCATTCAGCAACCAGGACCTCTGGGCCAAGACAAGGAAGAAAAAACAGTAATAATTGTTGCTAGTGCAGGCAGGCAGGGAGAGATAGGGAAACACATGCTTGCCTGGTGACCCCTTATTGCCTCTGATCATGGGGTGGCATGAGCTGCTGATGCCACCCAGAGTTACCCCAGCCAGATCCAGCTGCTGCAGTTGGGCCTCTTATACAGGAGGTCAGACTGGAAGATCACAACAGTTCCTTCTAAGTGTAAAAATCTATGAATAATGATGAGGTTTTTCCTGGAACAGAGAACACTCAGCAGCTGCTGATCTTTCTCCCTTTATCTTCTTTCTTAAAAAAAAAATCCAACAGTTATGGAAATCATGGGGATCTGAGTCTTAAAAGGTAAAATTTGCAATAGCAGAACTGAGTGATACTGATACACTGAGCTGCTTCTGATTCACTGTTCTGCTTACAAAGAGCAGAACAGATGTTGAGTGTTTTGTTTCCCAGACATCTGTGAAGATTTTTGATGTCCTTGTCGAAAATCACATCGTGCTGTTCACCCCAAAGGACTCTGAGACATTCAACGAGATTTACGAAAACTATAAGTCTGCTGCTGTGGAATTTAGAGGAAAGGTTTGTAACATTGAATCCATGCAAATATGAATGCTGAAAGGCCAAGGTAAAACCCCTCACCAACGTTAGTGGTAAAAGTACACTGCTGTCAGTCCGTCTTCTAAGTCTACCAAACCATTTAAAAACACTTTCAATAACTATTCTTCAAATTTGTTAAGGACACAAGCTGAGAAGTAAACCTTACTTGAAAGTGATTCTTTAAAACACAAAGATCACACAAACCAACACTAATTCCAGTTTCTCCCAATAAACCTGTTTCTGATTTTAAAAATGTAACTTTCTAGGAACAACTTCCAACCAAAGATAGTTTTAGTAGGGTTCTGGCAATTTCTGCCACCGGCAGGAAATGCCATGAGGATGACTGAGTACTGCCTGAACCAGCAGCTGGAACCAGCTACAAAACAACAGCAATATTGCAAGGCATCTGCATAGCCTTGTTTGCAGCACACAAGTTTGTGTGTATGTAAACAGGCAGAGGCAGTCATCTACAGAAGTATTTTGTTTTTCCACTGTCAGTCACTGTGGTGCTACTCCTGCTCCAAGGACATGAGACGGCGAAGGATGGTAAGTCATCCTGTAATAAAATATCACACATTAGGATTGGTGAAACCATACAGATTACAGGTGTTTCAGTTCTTTTGTCCTGTTAAGATTTATTAGGGAGGACAATAAGAGCTTTGAGGAGTAATTTAGGGGTATTGCTAAAATAGGTGATAGCAACTCACTGTGAAAGAACATAAGGAAAAGCTCCATTCTTTTTGGCTGCTTTAGCAGTTAATATTAACCAGGGTCAATGTACGATAAAGTCCACAGAGCTGCTGGCTGTGGACAGAGAGACAATTTCTTGCATTTAAGATTAGATCCTAACCCACTGCCAAGCTCCATGGTCCATTTCTGCAAAATGTCTAAACCAAAGCTGGAAAACTCACTCAAATGCATGACTCTCTCTTTATTGTCAGATAATATTTGTCTTGGTGAATACAAATGAAACAAGGAACGGACGAGTTTTTGAGTATTTTCGCATCAGGGACATCGATGTTCCAGCTGTGAGAATCCTAAATCTGACAAGCAATGCACAGTACAAAATGCCTGCAGATGATGTGACTGTGGAGAACCTCAAAGAATTTTGCCAGAGCTACCTAAATGGAAAAGCAAAGGTATGTCCATTACTAATGAGATGCCTCTCTACTACACCAGCTAAGACACTAACGAATTTGCAAAACATCTGCTTTTTAATTAGACCAGCATGCTGTTCCAATCATCAGTTTATTAATTTACTCTTGCTCTAACGTACTCATCTGCAGTTGTTGACAGAGCACTCCTTTGTATTTAACAACTGAAGAGGGCTGCAAAGTTCTCCAGTCCTCCTGTGCAAAAACTGGATTAATCACTTATGGCCCAATTTTTTAGGTGACTTCAGATTATGTATTTTAGTGGTTTAAAATCATTCCCAATGGTAAATAAGTATTTGTTGTCATAATGAAGCATCAACCTCCACATTCACACAAAAACCACATTTAAACATTTTTCTTATTCAGTGCTCTTCAAGGTGATTTATTTTGTTTCCATCACGAGGAAAAAGGATGAAGTAGTCAGTCTGACAGCAGGCAGAATTTAAGATATTTGAGTACTAGATTTGGATTTTAATGTTGTAGGGGGGTGGAAGGACAGAAGAGGGGGAGGTGTCTCCTCTTCTCCATCAAGATCTGCTTGAGGGGCATGCTCCCACCAGGAAACAGCTTCCATGGGGAATGTGTAGTCTTTTCTACTGCTGCACTGTGGCGTACAAGAAAAGAAGTTGCCAGCTAATATAGGTCTCACATTAACTTGAATGGGAGTACAGTTTCCCCATGCGCTCTGCACTTTCCTTAACAGTGTTTCTGTTTCTGCTCAGCTACATCTCTCTAGTGAAGAAATTCCAGAGGACTGGGACAAGAGGCCTGTCAAAGTGCTTGTTGGACAGAATTTCAACAGAATTGTGTTCAATAAGACCATGACTGTGTTTGTTATGTTTTGTAAGTGTTATTCTTGTATTTGGATTTTGTTACTTTAGCACAATCAATCGAAAGTGAAAAACAAAAGCTCATGCTTACATACCAAACTAGTCTTTGCACTTTACAGAAGCTGAACATAATGAATTTCTATTGTCCAATGAAAGCATTCAAGAAGAAATTGTGTCACATCTATGGAAACACTGTGATACCTTTGCTGACTTAAGGTTGCACTGAATAACACTGGATCCCTTAAGTAAATATTTGTTAAGGCTGTATCAAATCTCAGTGCTGAAAGACAAAATGACACTAGAACGTTAGGTTGTACAATGGAACATTACAGCGTGCTGTGCAGTGACTCAGGCTGTCCTCCAAGGACAGACAGCGAGTTAAGTGAGGTTGTCTAATTATAATGTGCTAGGATTAAATTCCAGAAAGGAGGTGCAAACTGTAACTGCTTTTTTCCTCCTCTGTCTGCAAGGCAAGTGGCTTTCCTGCTTGACTCTTCCCAGCAAGAAATCACTGCCCCTATTCCCATACCAGCCCGCAGGGATTAGTTTGTGCCTTAGTTACTTCAAGTAGAGCAAACATATAGACAACTACCTCTACTGCCCTGAATTAAAAAAAAAATCTTAAAGGTAGCATGTTCCTATGATCCCTGTTGGCTGCTGCCATTTCATTCATGCAAGTCATTTTTCCATCTCAGTATCAAGAGCAAGCTGATCTAAGCAGGAATTGAATCAAGTTGTCCAGAAATGGAAGGCTAGTAAACAGGATGTTGTATATTCAGGAAAGTGCCCCAGAACTTCTAATTCCATCTAAACTGAGTAGGACCATTGTTCAAATGACTTAAGGACTGCAGTTGTGTTGTATGCTATTTAAGGGAATACTGGCTTCTCAGCAGTTTGCCTTTTCGCCAGCCTGCACGAGTGCAGGACTCCGAGTCAAAATACCAGCACACCTCAAACTCCTCCTTGAACATAGTTGATAAACACAGGTAATTTTTAGCAGGCAGAAAGCATTCTGTGCTTCTGCCAAGCATTTCACCATGGAAATGATGCAAGACTTACTTGGGTTGCATTGGTTATCTGGCAGGCCTCTCCAGCAAAGTCATAGGACAAGTGTGCGTTATAAAAGGCTAAACAGAGCTTAAGCAAATGCATTAGTGAATAGTTAGTTGTCTCTACATGAAAACTTATAAAATTCACGAAGAATGAATGGTTTCACATAGAGACTGTCCACAATTCTGTTAACTTAGGTGGCCAGTGAGCTCAGCTGGTTAGAGCGTGGTGCTGATAACACCAAGGTCGCGGGTTCAATCCCTGTTCGGTCTCCATGTGTTGCCTGATCTAGTTGAGAGGCGTCCCTGCCCATGATAGGGAGAGGTTGGATTACATGATCTCTAAGGTCCCTTCCAGCCGAGGCCATCCTATGATTCTATGAACTTTAAGGGCTAAACAGGTCCCAGTGATTGCACCAGCACAGGCTCTTCTACCAGAGCATATTCTTCTACTTTTCTTTTTAAACTTGCAGATGCCCCCTGGTCCACTGACTGCAGAAAACTCCTGCCAATCTGGGATAAGCTAGGAGAGCAATATGAAAATCGCAAAGACATAACCATCGCAAAGATAGATATCACAGCAAATGACATCCTGTCCGTTGGATTAGATCGCTATCCAT
>NW_009729090.1:0-37833 GCF_000703405.1 Apaloderma vittatum | reverse complement strand
CTCTTTCCTGCTGGACCAGATAACCAGGTGAGAAGCTGTTGGGGAAGCATGTGGAGACACAGCTGCACACTGAGGGGGCATCTGTGTGTGTGTTTGCACACATGCGTGTGTCACAGTGAAAAAGGAGTCCTTCCAACAGGAAAGCTTTAGTCCTTACCTACTCAGCACTGGATTCATTGATGTCAAAATCGTGAATTAGAGGGCGAAATCCTTCTGTCGTCTTCTATGGTGCGGTGGTTAGAGAAATGCTGGGAAAAAGGTTGGACTTGATGACCTTGGAGGTCCTTTCCAACCATAATGATTCTGTGATTGTGTATGTATGAGGCTGCGGCAAAAGCCACGTATCATTTACGGACTTGGACCTACAAGCCATTACAGCCTTACATTCTGCTGTTTAACAACCTCTAATCTGTCCATTGGGTTTTAGCAAGTCTCAAATCAGAGTAAACTTCTGACTCCCTCCTAATCTCTGCAGTGCCTCTTTACTTCAAACCGTGACAAGAGGTATTCTGTGCCAGTTGTTTCTGGAGCAGGTATGACTATAACCCCTAAAATGCTGGTACTACTCTTATTATATCCTCTACATTTTTGTAAAGCCCACATCCCATAACTTTCTTTATACATTTATGCCAGTAATTTTACTTTGTTCCAGAATCACAGCCTTAGTTGGGAATAAACATTTGCTGTCAAGATCAATAGTCTTTACAATATGATATCTAGTGCATCAGCTATGCTATACAATAATCCGAAAACACTGCTGAAAGAGGAGGCAAAGAAAAATACTAAATAGGTAGATTCCTCCATCTATGCAGATAATTTAATTAAAAAGAAAATCTCTGAAGAAAATAAATTCTAAGATATTGCTATAATTAAGACATTGCTAAGGTTTTCATTTTTCTTCTTAGTCCTAAACTTAAATTAAATTCTAAGACATTTGCCCATGTCCTCATTTAATCTTTGAGGAAGAGATTTTCCTCTTGGATGTGCATGCACATCTTCTAATGAATTGAACTGCAGTCCTGCACACTCATACCGTGTTCAGACTTTATGTAGAAAAGCAGAAACCCATTAAACGCTCATGATAAATGTCAGTTTGTCAAAAAAATAACAGTAACAACTTTCATTAACTATTAAGGTACTGTTTCTTACTTAAACTTAGAAATATCCTGAAATGAAAGAGTATTTGAAATCCCAAGTTCTTCCTTTTGCACCACGTTTTTATACTAGTTCTGTTAAATTCAGAGATTAACTTATACTTGACTACCAGCGCGAGTGTCCTGTAGATGTCTGCAGTCTTGTGGACTCAACCATTCTGGCCTTCTTCCTTACACCAACAGCTGACTGTGGACACTTTCACTCACTGTCACTATCAGAAATGATCCAGCCACACTCAAGCTGTTAATGCACAGTCACTGCAACTGCCCTCAGTCACCTCCTACCTAGGCAGCAGTTACACCAGGAATTCTCCCATGTATACTTGTCCTACTCTAGAAGTTAACTGAAGTCAGAGCACGGATACAAATGTAGTATCTCAGGGTGCTAAGGCTCACAGTATTACCATGTTTTTGACTGTATAGGCACTGCCCCAAAAATATGAACCTTACTCCCATACTCTGGCCATGAAAAGAGCAACAGAAGAGGCTTTGGGCCTATGAAGAAAGAGAGTAATAGGAAATATACAGTCCAACAACACCAGCTTCTGCAGCCTTGATTTCACACAGACATCTTTGCCAGTTTTTGGTACTTCGCTAATGTTAGAAACACAAACACTCGAGCTTTCCAGTTATCTCTACCAATCTTTTGCATTGTTTAAGAACTGAAGTGAACACTAGTGAAGAAACAGTAGGAAATCTAAATATTAAATAACTATCAGAAGACTCTAGAAAGTGCATCAAAATGCATGTAAAGGTGTCTGAACCTGCTTCCAATAAACCAAGGGAAATGTGGCCAACGTAACACAACTCAAAGCTGGTTTCTAGAACTGGGTTATGTTCTCTGACCACCACAGACACACCCCTCCTTAGAGGCAAAGTCATGGGCAGAACACATTACTATGCAGTCCCTTCCAAGCAGTCTCACCTCATCAGATCACCTTAGATACTCTCCTCCTCCAAACACAAGTATCTGCTAGGTCTCCAGGCTATGAACTGTCTTCTTTCCAGCAGGCTGTTGCTCTTTAGTCTGTTTAAGAATAGATTCAGCTTTGCCTGAAGTTAACAACATCACTGTCTTATTGCATGACATTACTTTTAAATCAGGAGCCGCTGAAGCTTATCTGGAGTTAGGTGGAGTTGGATGAACTAACAGACTTAGAGCTATAGCTGGGCATTTAAGCATGTGCCCAGTTTGCCAAAGCATCAGTGTAGTGTTTCCATGCTGGGAAACACCAACAGTCAGAGCTGAAGGAACAAGAGAGTGAATCTGGTGCATTACATGGACCAGGCATCATCAGAGCTCTATCTGTGAAACTGTAGAACAAATCCAATCTGAATTTTGGAGAAAAACACACCGCCCTTCAGAAGGATTTAAGATGATTCTACTTGTTTCTGTTCTTTAAGTAAGAGAAGTAACATTTACGTACCCTTATGTACTATTACCCCAATGAATAGTGTTGACACATATCCTCAGTAACCAGTGCAGGGATCAGCTGCTGCTCTGGCTTTACAGGTCTTCAGGTGCAGAGAAATTGCTGTTCCAGCCATCATCAGAGTTGATAAAAATCAAGACTCATCTGAGATTTAATAATTGCCTCTGGAGCAAAAAAATAATCCTTCTCAAGAAACTTAACCTTATAAACACAAAAAATTAACTTCAAAGCTGCTACACTTTTTATTACATGAGAATACCTTACTGAACAGAAATATCAAATCTGGGTATACTTTAAGGGAATTCTTAAGAGGTGTTGTGTTTACAGTCCTTTGAACCCAAATCAGGCTTAAGAGTAACTAGTGTAAAGTAACACAACATTATTGGTTTCAGTGTGAATAAATGAGCTTAACCTAGGTGAAAATAGTCCTCCGCCTATCTCTAAATATACTTAGGTAACAGTAGACAATTCCCAATGTTATGCACACAAGCTTCTACAACTTTGTGTTAAAAGACTTGCGTAAGACCCTTTTTACTTCCAGAGAGCAAAGGTATTTGGTGGGGGGAAGGGGAGGGGGTGGTCTTTAAAATACATTATGCTTTTTAGACCTACTTTGGAGAATTTTAAAACTCTAAACTGAAAGTGCTTCTTCCTCAGAAGAAAATCCTCAGTAAACCCTCAGAATTTGAATTTCTGACAAAACCATTAGACAGCTTTGAATATCGTGGCCAGACACTCAAAAATTTGACTCTGCTCTTCCAAATATCTTGCAAATAGATGTTTAATTTATTGTTAAACACAGAAGAGACACTGATGTCAGTAGCTGTCAGGATCCCAGACTGGTATACAATAACAGTTATGTTTTTATACAAATCCTTGTATTCTTAGGGATATACATCACTCTTGTCTTTACATTTGAGTTTCAGAGGACACTGGACCCTGCTGTGCCTCTGCCCTCACTTTCTAGACTGAGCACAAAAGTCTAGTCAGTGTAAAGAATTGAAATCCTCTAGATGATGATGTTATTTCCAGCATTTTGTGTACAGAGTTAAATACTTTAAAACTTCTTTTCAGGAGGTGGCCTATGCTGGTGAGCGTACCTTGGAGGCATTTTCCAAATTCTTAGAAGAACAAAGCAAGACAAAAGCAGAACCAGGAAAGAAGGTAGGCATTTGATCCCAATACTAACTGATCTGCTGTGTGATCCAAGGCATGTTCAGACCTTGCGTAGCCACGCTTTACCTGCTATAGCACAGCCACACCTATGGGCCTCAGCCATTGCTTATGTCAATGCTTGGGCAGTTCTTACCAGCTCGTAGCTGGTTTCACGCTGACTAGCTTGGCATGACCACCCTAGCCACAGCCATACACCACTGCCTGGCAGTCACACAGCCACTCACATCCTTGTTTTCATCACATAAAAACCTCTTCTCCCACTGCTCATGTTATCACTGCACCTTGAGAAGTAAAAGCAAAACTTTGTCAGGATTTTAGGTGGAAAAAAGAAGCCTCAGCTAAGTTAGTTTCAGCTATAGCTGTAGTGGTTCAAATAGTCATTGCCTACCTCATCCTGTGACGTTCAGTGCAGCCGATGTCCCTTCTCTTGGCAATCTGGTTATGGTTATTGTCTCGATTCCTAAACCTTCCTCCACTGTAAATCAGACCAGATAAGCATTAGTTGTCCCACTTCAGCCTGTTATTTAATCCCAGGCATTTCACTGCAAAAAGACAGACTGTAAGTGAACAACATGAGCAGTGTCCACACAGACAGCTCCAAGCAACAGAAAAACACCTGACATGTGGAAGGAGGCACTGTCCACCCCGTGTAAGAACTATGGGCCCATTCTGCCTGGAAGTGAAGTAGATCTACAGGGCAGCAAGAGTTATCATTAACACTCTTTTCAACTAGTAGGGAAACTGTGGGTGAATAGTTTTGGATTTTCAGACTTCCATAAGAAGCTTTGATTAGCTCCTGCATTCACTGCTCAAGTAAGTTGTTACAGATGGAGAGAAATGACTAAACTAATATGGGAACACAGAAGTCTGTAACAAAGGATCAGACATCCAGCTTTGCTCAGTCATCGCACAATTCTGTTTACTAACACCCAAAGCCTGTCCTTGGTGTCTGTCTCTGTTGCATGTTGTTTAGTGATCTGTTTGCAGCAGCGTAGATCTCTTGAGTTCTACGCAGTCTCACATACAATGGTAAAGCTGTGCATATCCTGTCATTTCTGCTTCATGCTTTCTTTCACATTAAAAAGTAAAAAAGTCAGGTTAGGAAACACCATTCAAAAACACGCTCTGTGTAGCAGAAGAGGTTAAGTGGCTGACATTTGGTCATCTGTTCACATTCTCCATTCTTACCCGACACCCACCAGATTTCCCAGAAGACTGCGTTATTAGACCACGTGCAGTACAGTGCTTGATGTGAAGTTCCCTGTTGGGAGTAACTCTTCATCCTTACCTCAGGGCATTCACAAACGCATGAACAAGATAAATAAGAAGGAAGGCTTTTTTATAGCGCCTGGGAAAGACTGTCTTATGCCCACAACCTTACCCAAACATGGTTTTCCAAGTTCTTATTAAACCTTAACACAAAGCCTCATCTAAGCTTTGCCACAAACCATTGCAAAGGCGTAAAAACAAAATCCATTTTAGCAACAGCTGCACTACTACTGACCTGAAGTTCCTTAGTTGAAAAGATTAAAATCTGCATTTTGTATAATCTTAAACTTTTTCAAAAGCAAAGAATTACCAGAGCAACTCTCTTTGCGAACATTGGTAATGAGTAGCTTCACTTTTGTATCTCCTTTCTTAAAAGGATCCTTCAGAAGGAATGAAAGAGGATCTCAGCCGAAAAGATACTGTAATAAGAAAGAAAGAAGAACTTTAAGAGTATAGAAAAAGAGCAAAATTCTGAGGATTGTGGGGATTCCTTCCTGGAAAGAACTCACTGGAAGAATGAACCATCTCAAGTAAACACAGAAATGGATCAAAAAATAAAAGTAAAAAATTCACTGTCAATGGTTTATTACGTGTGACTTCTTTTATTGTTTATCACCCAGTTTTACTGGGATGAGTTGTCATGGGTTCTTACATTTTTGTCAATTTTGCTTAAATAATGTCTTTATTATTAATAAACCTGTTCTGATTTAGAAAGGTATTTTCCCCGTGGCAGATGGATCAGGATACAAACCCATTCTTCCTGAACACAACCTGCAACAGGTTTGCAAACAGCTGCTCTCCAATTTACCCTAAAACAGCCCTTTTGTTTTCAAGGGAGATTGACAGCTCCCATAAGGATGGGCCTAACATTGCAAAGAGCATTTCTTCAGTGATCTTCAGAAGAAGTAATTGAAGCTAAGGGCTATGCCCAAAGGGGCACCAAGGGGCAGTTTATGATTTTTATTATCAAGCAGTAGAAAATGCAGAAATCAAGATACAATTTAATTCCAGTAAGAAAAATATCATACCCGATGCACAAAGTCACAGGTATGATTCACATGTTATAGAAGTGCAGCTGCTAAAACTGCTGGACAATTTCTTCCTGCAAGGGTCTGATAAAGCAAGTAATTTGGAAAATTTGAAACCTTTTCTTAAAGAATTAGAAAAGAAAGATAATTTACTAATATTTTATTTCAAAAGCAAATTTCCAAAGTCTTTGTTCCCAACTTGCTAATGCTAATAAATTACTGTACTATGTTAGCAGAAAAAAAAAAAGGGGGAACTTACAAAATGAAGGAACATACACTTGAATGGAAAAAGGATTAGGCACTGCAGTGAAGAATACAGCAATGCAAGAACAGTGGCAATCTCCCAACTCTCATCTGTCATGCAAGTCAACAAGAGATGGACAATTTTAAAGTATTGGACCTCATACATATTACAGTTATTTGCAATTCATGACAGACGGCCTTCTCACTACCCAGGCTGCAACGTGTAATGAAATAGCCACACTTTGAGATTTCATATGAAATATTAACTTCTCTTTATTTCACAGGTCTTGCAAATAAGATGCAACACACTCACTGCATGAGGCCATCAGTTGGCCTTCATTGTAGTTAACAAGAAGACATAAAGTAAAACAGTTTCTGTTGATATTTCATGGGCACAATTTAATTTCTGCTGGGGCTAACATTCACTGGGGCTGCAGTTAAACCCTTTTAATGGAAACGTGTTCAGTGCTGAATCATCATTGCTAATACATCCACCTTGGTTTTGCAGGTCTTAGACCCAGTTTCTTGAGAAGTTTACTTAGACTATCTGAAATTGGTGAAGACCACTGATCAGACGAGGTCCACACACTGAGGTTTCTGCCAGCTGCAGCTCCCTCTGTCCCAGCAACATCACCTACAAGGGGAAGAGGAACTTAGAGCTACATAAGGAACTGTAGCTTAAAAGTCAGGACCATAGATCTGAAAGGCGCCACCCACTCCACCATTCTTAATTGTGAGCCACAGGCGAACTATTATTATTTAAAGCAAAACTCTTCTTTGAAGATGCCAAGTAAAGTTTAAGCCTCTTGTTTTTAGGACAGGGCAAATTTCTGATAGAATTGCAATATAGTACAAATCAAACTCTCAGCAGCAAGAGATGGGATCTCAGATACCAGCGTGCTGGTTTTAAAGAGATCAACCTAAGTTTGCTGTGGGTGGAAAACCCACTCCAGCTGGACAGCATGGAACACAGTTAACAGTAAGTGTTTCTCACTTTATTTACAAATACCACACAGAAACAAGTACCTGGCAGTTCAACCACTGAAGTATGACAAAACTGCTTCTCTTAAACACAACTAAGTTCTTTGGATATCAAACACAAGTTCTCTGGGACACTGCCAGAAGCACCTCTCACAAAGCAAACCTGATCATTGCTGGATATTTGGTGTCATTTAACTTTCATTTTACATTGCACATTCATTAACAAACAGAAACCCTCATTTGATATCCTAGGAGATCAGATTAGAAAGCGAATGAGATGAACTGAATCCCAAAGAGAGAAGTGTCAGTATGCTTTCCCTTTGCTGCTTACAGCATGATGAAATCTGAATGGCAAGCAGCGCCACCAATATATTTTGAACAACTATTAAACACAGAAGCTATAATCTTTTAATTAGTTTCCTCAGAGAAAAATAGAGCAAGCAATGTTCAGTACCACTCTCTATCTGGCAGATGGGTTTACCATTCAAGATAATGAAAAAAAAATTAATTTTCACTGCGCCTACCCACTGTATACAAGGCTCAATCCTGAAGCTGCTATCTATCCTATTATAAGGTGCAAGATTACATATTAATGAAAACATGTGCCACCTCGGCAAAAGATGTTCCCATTTCTATTCCAGCCACACTCAGATGTTGTGTCAAGACACAGGGACAAGTGCGGACTCACATGCTGTGCCCTGACACATGCCAAGAGTTGCAAATCTGTTTTATAAAACATCTGGTAAAAGCCTGCCTGAAAGGCAAGTATTCCTGTGGTCCAAAGCCTGCCTCGCTACTGTCCGGGCTGAGCTCCTCCAGCCCTCACCCACGGCAGAGCGGGCCCTCCACGCCAGGCACGGGGCATTGCGCATTGTCTCATTCTCCCTCTCACTCAAGTCAGTTTGAAAATATTTTCCTGGAAAAAAAATTTAAAAGTGTTTTAACCTGATTCAGATAGCCTACCACCAACATACTTCCCCTTTTGTGCCAATTTCTGCCAGTTTGATAAACAAAGCTCGTAACACTCCTTAGTGGCTCCTCAACTGTCACAGGCAGAATTAAGCCCCAAAATGCCTGAAATTCAATTGCTTCCTCAAGCTCTGCTAAGTCAAACACTGCTTACTGTAATCTAAACATGAATTGAATCTCATTGTAACTGTGATCAAACATTCTAAACATTATTTAAATCCACTGAAAAATAATAGATGTTTATTAATCAAATTTATTCCTGTAAATGAATACCAATATTTTGAACGCACAATATCACTTGGTTTTAATCATATGAAAAAATCTCCCCATGCATATAAATAAGCCCTATCAATTAAGGCTGACAGGATTAAGTAAATAGATATCAGTGTGCACCAACTGAGGAGCTGGTTTAATCTGCAGTATCAAGATGGTCTGGTTAACACGGAGAAATAGAAGCAACGCTCCCAACTAGTAATCTTACTTATAAAAGAACTCTCAAACAAAATGTGAAGTATAGCAAAGTTTAATACAAAAAAGAGGTTAAACCTGAATGATCATCAAAAAATGCTGATTTGTTTTCTGCTAAATAGCAGCCTATTCTGCCTTAAAATACATGCTTTGAGCACCTTGCAGATAGCAATTCATCTCATTAAGTTCTTTTTGAAAATCCTGGGAAAGAAAAACACGGTTCAGAATTGACAGTCATTCATAAACGCTCAGATGCACAGGAAAAATAATCAATCCTAAAGAGAAATGCAGTAATACTTTTCCTTTCTATAAGGGCTTTATCCTAGCTTAACTCCCTTGGAATTACTGTCAGCTGGCATCAGCCTAACAGCAGAAACAGAACCACAAGATATTAAAAGAGATAAATACAAATGCACAACCAATGCACTGACTGTTCAGAAAACCCTGATTTGCAAGAAGTGGTATAACTGGAATAACTCCAAAGGTCTGGCCTGCATGTCAGAGGTTTGGTTTTGCTAGCTAGATACATGTTGTATGCTTGATGACTAATGGGACAGCCAGAGGGAGATGTCCAAATCCAGCGTTTAATTCAAAGACCTGGATTGTCAGACTTCACACATAATGAAGCCTTTAACTTTGACTTGCCTTTCTCTCATGCTCCTGACAGCACAGAGAGGAGAGTTTCCTCCAAGGCCACAAGGATGTTACACAGAAATAGTAATAAAAAACAATTCACATTTCAATAAAAACATACTATTGTGTTAAGTGGAGTTTGCCTGATGGAAATTACTCTCCTCAGATGTTTGAAAACCAGGTTTGGTATAATTAGTGGTGACATGGGATTGCAGTTGTGATCATTTAAAACTTTGATTTGGGAAAATCTTTAAAAACATCTGTCTCCTGGGCTTGTGGCCACGCTACTGCCTCTGCGCATCAAGAGTCCCAGACAAGCCGACAATCATTCACTCAAACTCATATCCAGTTCAGAGGGCTTCCAGGTGGATTTCAGTGCTCATATTGTATACTCAAGTCACTGAATTTGGGAAATACTGTGACTGAAAGGCCAAGCCAAATTCTTCTCTTTCACTGGTCTCAGAGGAGGCTGCTGTTTCTCATGGTGAAGTACTGGACCAAGAGAAACACACAGTGCCCAGAGTGCCTTCAGTTTCCAGTTTCTGAGAATCACCTTTGGAAACATCTGCTTTATGTAAAACACTGACAGAACTAAAGCCATGCCAGCCCTGCTGACCCTCTCGCTGCTGAAAAAACACACAGCGGCTGCCTCTTCAGCAGAGCCTGCCCGCTACGCTACAGCGGGTGAGGAACTGACTGCCCAGGGCCCCTCGCTGGAGCTGTGTCAGCACTGACACATCTCGCAGGGAACACCACCAAAGAACTGTTTTCTCCCCTCCCTAGCAAGTAACACCTTGCTGCATTTAATTTGAGCTCTCCTGGGCAAATGCACATTGCCAGCAACTGCAACCAATGAATAATAAATATTACTAAAGCATTTAATCAGAATCTTACTGAAAAGCACTTTCATCAGCTCAGTTGGCAAGAGCCCCCTTGAACAACTGCGCCTGCTTGCCAACTACAGCACAGGTAGAATCGGAAATTAGTCAGCAGAGGCAAAGGGCTCTGTGCATGTGTAAACATCACTGCTGAAGCCTGAGCTTTCCAAAGCATGTATTTCATAGATTGTAATAATTGGATAATTCTGCCTAAATTTCCCATCTCCAGCTCTGTCAGTTTTGAGCAGGTGCTGGTTATTTCTTAGCACGCACACCACGTGCTAACAGACTCAGACACTGCTTCTGAGCTAAACTCAGACACGCTCCTCAGCTAAATCCCTGGGAAAGCATTCCCTCCAGCCCCTACATCCCGGGTCATGTCATCTGTGGTTGTCAGAAGAATAGTCCTTTAAGACCAGTAATGGATTAAAGGATTCATAAATATTGGTTAACTATCATTTCCCTTTGCTTACTTTGACACTGATGAGACTCTGCTTGCCTCACTCTTTTTTCCTCCAAAGCACCGCTATTTGCCGAGTCAGGAAAGAAAAATTCACTCTCTTCCACTGTGCCCTGACCCTTTTCTTAAACGGCAATTTGCCAAAGTCTAGTAACTTCAACAGACCAAGGTATTTGCTTAGAAATCACATCTGCTTGGAAGACTCTGAGCACATTCTGCAAATCTGTGTCACTGTTTTACACTGGCTGCACAGCATCAAGTACCTCTAGGAATATATGGTTTATGGGTAGCAATTAAAGCCTTTATAAGAGCCAAGTGTGCGATTTAACAACCTTCCCAATGGTGTAAAATACATGCCTCTGGTCTAAACTATTTTCTTCCTAGTCTTTAATAAAAGATTACGTGGGAAATTATTAAGACTCATTGAAAGAAGAGACTGGACACTATTTAGTGGGCACTTAATTTACAAACTTTGCTGTAAATTCATCTGTGTATTTTCCCACTTGAAACCTTGGCACTTAGACACTGATCGACATAAGAATTTTTTGAACAATTTCCTCAGAGAGCACTCTGATGTGGAAAGGTGAAAGATGTGCTCCCTCAGCAACCAGAGGACTTCATAGACCACAAGGAAGATGTCATCTATTGAACAGTTGTTGGTGAAAGTGAAACGTGATTTGTGATACATGACAAGAACATTTATTTGGATAAATGAATTTCTTCATCTTCAAATTAATATCATTTTGCAGCCC
The DNA here is from genome assembly GCF_000703405.1 of Apaloderma vittatum. Lineage (NCBI taxonomy): Eukaryota > Metazoa > Chordata > Aves > Trogoniformes > Trogonidae > Apaloderma > Apaloderma vittatum. Next base: position 26,389 of record NW_009729090.1, on the reverse strand, counting down.
AAAAATCTTTTCCAACTGACAGCCATTGTAGTTTTGAAGTGAACAAATTCTCATTTACATTGGAAGCAAGCAAGATACTTTTTAAGTTTTTACTCTTCTTGTTCTTATTAATTTATCCAAGCCTAGTACAGCAACGTATTTCAATCATAAGGTCAGAGATGAGAAATAAGGCCGTATGACTTAAGGAAAATCACAGTGAGTGGTATGCAACCAAAACTTAAGGCAATCATTCTGCACAAAATTGTAAAGTGTCAAAAAAGCTACCTAGGCACAATCTAGGGGGATGAGCTGGCAAGTAAAAAGCTATTAAGTCAAGCCTCCCAGGAAGTCAGCACGGCTAATTTCTTCATGAGCAACGTCCACAGCACATCTCTCTGCTCTGCTAATGCCACCTACCGGTAAATCAAAAGATCTTATTCTCTGCATTGGCTCCTTGGATGCCTTACCGACCTCGGGGACAGAACTCAGGGCACCAGCAGGGCCAAATAACATCGTATTTGAGAGGAAAAAAGACCTCACAGCTAATGCCAATGGACACCCTAAGGATCACAGGCCCATCCCTGTACTCTCAAGAAAGAGAATGGTTGAATCAGGATCTACTAGATCTTCATACCTGTAACACTCTTGCCAAGCTCTAGAGCTGCTCAAAAGATCAGCTAGCACCAGTGCGTTTCTGAATAAACCACTGACTTGTAGTTAATTAATGCTTACATCAAGCCATTTGAAACAGGAGTAACTTTGGCCTTTTGGAATTGGCCTGAGAGATCAGACATATTTTTGCAGAACAAAACATCAAGGAAAAAAATACAAAATTTCTGAAACCAAAATTAACACTCAGCCTAGAAAGTTACAATTAAAATATCTCAACCCCCATCCAAAGCCTTACTATTTTAGAGTTATCGCTGTGTGGTAATGCATAAAATAACAGTAAAGTCTTTTTCAAGAGTATTAAACTCTTTTGCCTAATTCTACAAATTTGAAACAATTGTCTGAAACATGTTATGTGGGATATGCCAACTGATTCTGCCATTGCTCAAACTGAACTCGCACAAAAACAACATCACTGCAGCAGAGCTACCATGTTATTATGCACTGAGAGCTGCAAACACAGTATTGCTGCCTATCACGAGATCTGACTGCAATTTAAAAGAAGTCTCTGTGGAAATACAACAAAGTGGGCTAGTGATGTTTACAGAAAAGACAGTGTTAAGTCTTCTATACTGAACCATGGTCATAACTAAAGAAACCCACAGCAACGGTAACATCCCAAGATAGCTCCCTGATCATATTAAACCAGCTGTTATGTGTGGCCTTGATTTTTTTCTCTTTTTAACGTGCCACTGGCTTATTTCTCAAAAATGTTTCTATTTTGGATGAGTTCCAAGATCTGCCCAGTTCTTCCTTACTGTATCTTCACCACCATTATTTCCTCTAACAATTCTTTAGCATCCTAGCTTGAGTTCCTTCAGTTCTCTCTATTCATACAGATCACTCATGACTCAAGATCCTCTCAGTTCTTCCTGGGGCTAAAATTGTTGTCTCTGAAGGACTACACTACTACTTGTGCTTACAGAAAGGTGATTTTCAGAAGATAGTGACATACTAACACAAGCAGAGAGTACATTACAGGTGACCGAAAATCACTGCTGTGCAAAATGAACTCTCTGTAGGTGGAGAAAAATCAAGTCCAGGTGAAGTAAGAGTTGATTTTCATCTCTCTGCACGTTTCAAAGCTAGGCCCAAAATGTAAGAATTTGTTCCCAATCGATTAACTGATGGACAGTGTTAAAACACCTTCTGCATTCAATATCAGGTTGGGGACTTCCCATCACCACCACTGTTATTTTAACTTCACACTCAAATGGATTTACACATTTTTCAAGGAGGCTGACATACAGACATTTGAATTAACACTTGCTTGAACTGATTAAAAATAAAAACAAGTTTAGGTAAACGCTATTAAGCCCATTATATGTTCACTGTCTGTATTTTCCTTAGCTTACACTTTCTCATGCAGTTCACTTTCTGGCCACCACAGTTCTTGCAACACAGCTGTAGATTTGCAGGGACTTCCCCTCCTAAATTCCAACAGAATTTAAAAGCATCCAGTCCTAAATACACAGTCACAATCATACCTAAGACACCTTGCACACAGAAGACCACCTATCAGTGCAATTCTCCCTGTCCCACTTCTGGGAAAAGCCTTTGGGTTGGGTTTGATTTACAAAGCCTCTATTTTGGGGAAACAGTTTTAGTGCAGTTTTATTGAATCCTGGAAGAGTGTCAGGCAGCGGAGAACATTCCAGCTAAACCTAAAGTGAAAACTGTCAATACAATATAAACACAGTTCCATGCAATTTTTCTGATTATGAAGTTTCCAGGTTACACAAGGCTGTGTTGGATTATTTTTCCAAATAGGTCAGTTACCACGTTGTGAAAAAGGCCATGTACAGTGAGAGATTAGGACATCCCATGATGGCACTCACTTTGTCTTAAGCCACGATGGGTAAAAACATACATTTCAGGAGTGGGAGAACAGTCCTTATTCACATCCTAGAAGACACCGAGTGAGTTTTAGTTACAAGTACTGTAATTATCCACTTAGCAATAGATAATTACCAGTGTTTCTAGGTAAAGACAAGTAACCATACAGGACTTTGTGATTATGTGAGATAACATTTGCATCAAAATAAGGCATGGTCTACACTTCATTTGTGTTGCACAGCCTTGCAGGTTCAGAACACACCAAAACCATTTTACCTCTAAGCCAGCTCTACCAAAAGCAGAGGTACAGATGTGTATGAAGAGAACAGTAGCCTTTGAAAAACTTATTTCACTCGGGGAACTTAGTTTGGGTGACATAAGTAGGATCTACAAGGAGATCTTGCCAGGCTGGTTGCCATCAAGCATTTTCTAATGGAAAGATCTGTAGGCACTACAAAGACCATCAGATACATAACCTGAAGCTTCAACCACATGGGTCAAGCCTATTTCAACAAATTTACTGGTCATCACTTTGAGGAAGAGAGGGAATGGCAGTGCGGGGATTTCATCTTAACTCCCTTCACAACAGCTTCTACAGTCTTGAGCCAGTCTGCCTTCTGTGACAAACCCTTCATCAGATGCCCTTTAGCTTAGCCTCGTGGCCAACTATAACCCAGACAGAGAAATCCCAGGCAACCAATTTCCTAAACAATTCCCAATTTCAGGGGTGTGAGCAAAAGCAGGTATACCAGGGAACAGTCTGTGTGACCATCAACATAAAAGTTGTAAGTCAGAGCTGCACTTTCTAAGCCTGTCCACAGCGCTAATCACTTTGGTGGGTTTATACCCAGAATGAACCTGCCCTTGTGTGCACATGGCTTTTCTGCATAGTTTCTCTCCTTGCTTCAGCACAGAGACAGGAAGGGACAATGATTGCTTCAAGACAGCTGTAGAGCAAGGTTAATAGTGAGCAATGATGAAGGAATGTGGATTGGAGGTGTTACCATGGCAACAGGGGGACAGAGCTTTCCAGGTTTGGGAAAGCAAGAGAATTTTTCAGCACACACAAAATACTCAGCCTTGGTTCTACTCTGAGCATCCCTTGTGACTTTGGGGTGAGGGACAAGAGTTAAAACAGCATTTGGCGCCAGGGAGCTGTTACATTATGGCAAAGGGTAAAGATCAGCTGAGCAAATAACAAAGAAATTCAGACCAACGTTCAGGTCAATGTCTGCAGCATAAACTCATGCTACTGAATTTTGCAGTGGATCCATTCTGTTTCAGAAGAACCTATAAAAATCTCAGTCCTGTGCTCTTTTAGAAGAAAATGTTTAATATCATTCCCAGGCACTTGCTACATTTGCCATATGTATGTCATGTAGGTGCTGTACCATCAGTATTTCCTTGCTGAAACTGACTCCAAGACGCAAGCACAACACAGGTGACAGACCTGGAAGAATCACATTAAAAGCAAGGAATACAACAGGTCTGTGACTAATTAAGAGCAACTATTGATAATCCTTTACTAGCATCAAGCTTTGCCTCCATTGGCGTAGATTTTTCAGATGAACAGTGCAGCGTGTGGGATGCACAAGAAGCTACCTGTGTGATCATGGCACAGCATAGTTTGAGCACAAGATATTTTCTATCTTTAACAGTGATTATATATATTACTTGCACCAGCTACCATTTAAATTAATTGCCGTTCCTAAAGAACCCAGCATAAGCACAGAGGCAGCCAAAACCAGAGCCCTCTTTTCCCACACTGAAGTCACCAAAAGATAGAGCTGCCCTAGCTGAACAGTCACTACAAAAGGGAGCGCCAAGTTTCATTTAAATGTATAATGAAGTAGCAAGAAGGCTGCAACACTTTTCTGAGTTATGATGAAAAACTCACTACTGTGAGCGTAAGTGTACGTGTGTGCTTCAATATAAAGAAGCTGTTAGCCTAAAGGATGAACCACGTGAACTCTGCAAGTTGGCAGAAGATTTACAGAGAGGCAAAGCTGCCAATTTACAAAGATCACCTCCTGGGGCATGCAGTCCAAAGCAGTTATAATTTCTGAAGGAGACTGTGGGAGTGCTATTAGAGGGAAGAGTCATTCAGAGTAAAGGAACAAAATGCAAGAAATCATATTTGAATATGTAGGTCTGCTGATGGCAGATGTCTTTGCTGGCCAATACAAATACATTTTGGAGGAGATAATCACAGTTCTAATGTCAAAGTAAAGGCTGATAATAACAGCAAGATGCAAATCGTTCACCTTCTGAGGGGCACGATACAGCTGACAGTGATATATGATATAATCCCTCCCTCTGCTTCTTGGCAAAACTGAGCATGACAGATAATCTCACTTTGTTTTTTTGAGCAGATAAATTCACCTGGTGAGCTGTGACAACCCTTGCTGAGGTCATGGCACTTTTTGCAGAATGTCACATCACAGCTACAGTCACCTACACTGTCCAATTTGTTTCTGACTCCCTCCGCGACTAGAAAGAAAACAGTCCAGACCACTTTCCAAACACAAACCAACTGGCTAGGGGCAGGGGGCTCACGGTATTAACCCACCATTAGCAGTGCCCAGTGAGGCATGCGGGCTGCTGGTCGCAGACAGGAGCCTAGAGACACAGCTACGCTGTTCCAATCCAGACAGAGCCTGCCTCTGGCCCACAAGACACTGAGTGAAGGAAATAAAAAAATCCCTTCAAGCCCATAGCCATGCACAGCTTTGCACTTGTGGCGTGGGGAGCATTGAAGGACTGCATTGATCCCTTCACCCACTGACAGTCAGCACAAGCGTTATCTCCAGGTTTTGTAGGAGCAACGGATGCTCCCTCCAAGCTGGCCCTTAGGCAAGCACAGCAAATGCCCCCCACCTGTTTTGTTTGTCACCTCAGCTGCTTGCAGCTGTGCAAAGCCTGTGATGGAGTCTCGGGAGGTCTATGGAGCAAACCCTATAGATACAAGTGCCCTATTAACATCACATGCTCAGAGAAGCTCTGTTATCAGAGGCACACAATACATTCCTAGGCACCTTATACATTTAATTTCGCATATCTGGCCTCTGATATATTCCACTTGTTGCTAACACAGCCAGGGGAATGGCCACTGTCAGCTTCAGTCAAAAATGCAGGAAAAAGTCTGATGTTTCCTCAGAGGACACATCATTCACTGATTTAAGGTGAGGGAAAATCTGGAACGGCTGATTTGTCTCAGGTGATATGGAGACGCTCCTCTGAGAGCCTGCTTGTGCCTCTGGAAAAGCGAGAGGGCAGAAGTGAAGTAGCTGTAGGCAAATGGATATGATCACTAGCTTGGTATCTCCCAGTTAAACCCCAGAGAGCTGTTTTCTGGCTGTATGTTAACTCCCAGGAAGACTGAAATTACGTAGTTTGAACTGTTACAAGCAATCGTAACAAATAATCCCCATCGCTGCTGAAATGAAGACTTTGACAAGCAGAGGACTCCTCTCTCTTTCCTGCATCACCTCAAATGGAAATCCTACAATTTAGCACACAATAGCACTTGCAGAAGCAAGTAAATGCTGCCTGACAGTTCCTCCACTCTCATTAAGAGCATGTTTATATTCACAAGGGGGTGAGCACCTCCTAAACTGACAGGTTAATACACTATCAGACTCTTCTAAATAAAAATTTCACATTTCCTTATTCAAATCTCAGTCCCAAGGACCAGGCTTTTAACACTGGTCTAGATCAAAATAATGTGGTAACAGCAGCCAGATGGTCTAGCGGCAGGATTTCAGTCAGCACACTCAGCAGTTTCTGTGCAGTGAGGACTTCACTTATGCGTTGCAGTCACGGGAGGGAATGTTACTGTGGTATCTACATGTACGCGTTTCACATAGGTCACAGGTGAGGTGACACAGGCTGAGAGCCAGAACAAAACAAAATACTATAGATTAGTGTTGGCCAGCAGCAGCGTTAGCATGGGCTTATCTCCAGCTCTGCTACACTTTGGGTGCATTTACACCCCAAACCAATTACATGGCAGTGGTGTCTCAACAAGTAACCACCTTTAGAGTTTGTAAAATGTCTAAGAAACAAACTTCAAGGGAGCATGCAAGCAGAACTCTGAAATTTTAGACAAGGGATTCTAGTAAGGGCAGGGGAGCAGCAAAGAGGTCCAGAAAGCACTTTCTGGCCAGAGGTTTGCAGATCAAAGAGGATGGACAGAGGGATGGAAGTGGGGACAAGTTCATCAGCTCTACTTTTGAACCTGAACTCCATTCTTAACTACTAGCTACACGCAATTATGAACACTGACCACAATGCACCAGGAGACTCTATCCTCCAGGCAGCAACCTGATCAAGTCATGGCCTAAGGTGGCTTAGAGGTCTGAATAACTCAGACCTGAACAAACAGTTGGTCCTCAGGTCCTTCAAGCTGGGATGAAGAAGAAAGAAGAACTGTTTTTCACTTAGCCAGGCTACTACTGAGTCACATTTGCAAGCAATACTACTGATGTTGAACACAACTCTTAAATGCCTCACTAGCTGTTCTATATGATACCATTACAGCAAATCAAAGTAAAATATAAACTACCACTGGCAATTTCTTTCACACAGCTATCACCCTCTGTCTTGCTACAAAAAAAATGAAACACTAGCATTTCTGTTTGGGGGAAAAATACAACATGAAAGGAACCAAAGAGAACAGACACAGGCAAACTACTCTCCACGACCATAGGAATCATCTCTGTCTTGAGCCAGAGATGAGAAAATGTTTTGCTTTTGCAGTGCTTTGGAAAATCCTGTAGATCTACAGATCTATTAAGAAAGGAAAATTCCCAACTTGAGGGACCCTCAAGCCATAAGCAAGCAGAGAAGCCTCAGTAGAAGGTGCTTACTCTGAGCTGCTTGTACCAAGTGCTACAGCAACACATTAAGGGCTGCAGAACTGAGGTTTGGGCCAAGCAACTGAAATGCCTGATAGCCCAGATTCCAGCCCATTCCGTTAATACAAAGGCCAGGCCAACAGAGAGATGTGCTTTCCCTCTCATGGCCTTCAACTCGTTCCAATATTCTGTGAACTCTAGGATCAGGAAAAAAAAAAAGTAGAAATTATTCAATTCAAGAGTGTGATGTCCAATCTTTGCTGGCCTGTGGGCAGTAGTATTGAGCCAGTAACTGCTGAACTGCTGCTGCCAGTAACAATAGGCTTTCGCTCCCTTTTAACCTAGGCAGTGGCAGCAGCTTCCTACAGCCCCATGCAGCAGCTGACCACAGAAGACTGGTAAAACTCTCGGATGTGAGCAGAAAGGAAGACTGGGACTACATTTGGTGTGAGCCTATTGACATATCTTCTCCTCCTGGGCTGATCCAACAACAAAAACATGTACATGAGTTGTTTTGGTTCATATCTGGAAATCAAGGGCAGAAAGGTTAAAGTTAATATTTGCTCTGGATCACAGCTGCACCCTATTACTGATGCAGAATACATTGAAAAGGGAATCTTGGGGAGGCTGCAAGTAGTTCTTTTTTACACCACTAGGTCAAGAAGTAGGATCATCTGCAAAGGAGTCAGCCAGGGACAGAGTATTTTTCACGAAGCAGTTATGAAAAATGCATCTTAGCTTGTGAGCAAAAAAAAAAAACCCTCCAGAAGCTTCAAACTGTATTCCAGTTCCTACTGCCTCTCCTCCTTCATTCCCAAGGCACACACCAGCCAGGCTGGCAGTCCTTCCCTCTTCCACTGTTAAACAAGCCTCCAGGTAAGATGACACAACAGTGCAACAGAGCAGCACACTGGCAGAATTGATTCCTCCCTGCCTTCAAGCTGACTTCTTGATTTTGCTTTATTCAGTTAGTGCCTATGACTATTGCTGCACAGCTACTATGTGTGTTCTCTTTTGATCTAAACTTCTTCTCCACATAATGGTGAATTTAGGCTACTTGATGGGGGAAGAAGAAAAAGAACAGCAGCAAATAATTTTATTCTTACAAAAGAATCTATTTGCAGGAGAAGAAAGCTGGTAAATTACTGCCATTTTACTGTTTTGTTTGAATAATTTTCTGTAGGAGAATTTTAAATGCCTTATGTATCAGGAAGGGGCAGCTGCTCCTTTTTCCAGATGGGTATTATGGTAAGAGGCACTGATACAATTTGGAAGATGGACTATTGACTGTTGTGAAATGATGCTGAAAATGATGCAATCAATTTAATTCTCTAATAGCCTAAGGAAAGGAGGGGAAACTTTCTGGGCATTGTTTGACCTGCCTTATGAGAGGCTGAAAATCCTGTTCTGAGTAATCAGAAGATGGATCGCATTTTATGTGACTTTTTTGATTCAGTAGCTGAAGGAAGAACTGAATCTCAATTTATAATTCTAGTTCCTTCCACTATTATTCAAGATGAATGAAGACGACAGCTTTCGTTCCAAAACCTGAAGTGCTTCAAGCCTTTAGATGACCTTCAAGAGAACTGCAAGACAGTCTGACTAGTCATCAAAACTTTTCTGTTTCAACTGGATCTTGTAGCAACATGCTATTTTAACAAATATTTTCTGGCAATCAATTAGTTTGAACTTTTTTTAAAAAAAAAAAGTTCAGAGTGAGATGGCCGTATCATAGGATGAAGGCAGACATCAGTTAAATTCTCTGTTCTCATCAAGTCAGGGATATCCAAGATGAAAAATGACCTAAGCTCACAAACCTCTGTGTGCAAGTTAGAGGGCGACCAAGATAGTGTGTGCATCTTGGTGCTTGCATCTTTCCACACCAAACTGGACTTTCTTCCTGAACATGTTATGGCAATTCCAAATACACATTGAAAAAGGGGTCATATTGCTCCACAACAGTATTGACATGCATTTTAAAACCTGAAAAGCTGCTGAAATTGGAATTGCTGCCCTTTCATCAATAAAATACACAATCAAAAGAGGGAAATTTTCACATCCTCTTGATCAATACAGGTGTATTGAGTATGCACTACAGAAACAATGATTTCTTTCAGCTTCTGCTGTACAGAATGATGCAAAGTTCATGTTCCTCCTAAATAAAAGAATTTTTTAAACTAACAGGAAAACTACATAGTTTTACCTCACACCTCGTGAACTGAAGTTCCATGGACACGTTCAAAACAGGCATAATTTAAACAAACTACCCCTAAGTTCAGAGCATTGTCTGATGTTCTACAGCTGAAAAGCTCCTGTGCAGCTGCAAGGTCTCTCCTGAACCACACCCTGGGCACTACTATTGGGATGGCCACTGTACTTCCCTCCATCCATTGTATCACGAATTACCACTTCTAACCAGTCTTCTGGCCTGAGGTGCATTAACCTGAGCTGCTCTCAATCACAGCAAGGTTCAGGGAGCAAAACGAATCCAAAGGTTGTTTGCCTGCACTAGCTTGGTGCTGTGTATAAAGTACAACTTGGCTATAAAACTATTGGACTAGGATTCATGAGATCTGTTTTCAAGTCTCAGTTTCATGAGTTTCCTGAGCAGGTAATTTAATTCCATCAGTGTTTTCACCCTAACCAGCCATTTCTCCCACTGCTTCACTGCCAGTCAGAGGCAGAACGTGCAGCAAAATGCTCTGAACAAGAAGTCAGGCTTGCAGCCTCAGGAACCTGCTTTTTGCATGGGGACATGCAAGGAAAGTGTCCATGAGCGGATGCATCCTTGCTGGTTCAGCTTGCCTTCCCTGTATCCACCACATGCTCCCTTTATAATGAGCTTTCAGGATAAACAATGCCTCAACATTTTTGATTAAATGCTTTTCAAGCTCTTTAAAGTCCCTAGCAAGTGAGTTACTTTGGTCTGTGATACCCGCATTATACAACAAGAATGACTGATGGAAACAAACCTTTTCCCCTTTCACTCCACAGCTATTTACACAAGTATTTTGATTCTGGCAAGAAGTATGACATTATTGATTTGCTCTGCACCGCTTGGTCTGGAGCTTCATCTGCAAAAGCATTATTCTTTATTGCTTCAATAATTTCACTGAGCGCAGAGAACTCCGTTGTATTTTTTTTTTTATTTAGCATTTAGCAATTCTTTAAATTTTTTATGTGCTCTGAAACTGAATATCAGCCATTTGCAGAAATGCACTGGAAGGTAACCAGAAATTCACATGTCTGCACAGACATGGGACTACCACTCTTGCTGATCCAAAATTCCCCGCTTGGTCTGGGACACTGATAGCACGCCACATTGAGGCAAGGTCTGAAGCGGTAAGGAGGACTGGGCAGAGAAGAGAAGCTTATTCTGAACTCAGGAGAGCATCGATTTCTGTGCTCAAATGGTTCCTGGTCGGTAGAAGTAAAAGTATTATTTGATGCCTGAGCCAGGCCCACAGCACCTCCAGGCAATGGGTCTCAAAGCACCTTCCTTTTACCTCTTTTCCCTCCAAAACCCTTTGTTTACAGTGCTAAAGGCACAGCAAATTCCAGACCACTGAAAGATCCAAGGTGTGTATTTTTGGCAGATTTCCAGCTGTGGATCTGCCAGTGTGGCCCATGTACATGTGGGAACTCTCTGAACACAGACTTTGCACTTTGACACAATACAGAGTTTGGTTGGTTGCCATCTGCTTTAGTCTCCACCTTGAGCTAAGTCTCCTGAGAAGACAGGACTCCTGCTGATGCACTGACAGCAAAGGGTGCAGAAAGGGTGTCACGTGTTTGCTCAGACAGAGGAGTTTACAGTAACAACCTTAAAAACCTGCATGATTTGGCATCTTCTGTTCTTTGAAAGGGAACTGTAAGCCATGGGATTGAAAAATGGATGCTGGGAAAAGGAGCATCTGCAAAGGCAGGCTAAGAGGCATTCATCCTAGGAGCCACTGCCATATGAAAGAGAAACCAGACCAACGTTGGGCTCAGAAACATGCTGGAGGCTCTAAGGCAGGGCAGTGCTGTAGCCCACTCTAACTAAGGGAAGCCCAAGAACACACAAATAGAGCATGGTGTGACTCAACAGAGCTTTGGTGAAGTGGTTTTGCAACAGGCCAGGATCTACCAGGAAAACCACTGATCACTGCTGATTTTTACAAGCAGTCTCCTTGTGTTTCAGCTACACGCTGTAACCCAGCTTGCAGCCCGAGGACCAGAACAATTACAATAAGACAGAAAGCCTCCTACTCTTATTAGAGATGTGAATGATCTTCACATTAAGTAACATTTTAAAGTTTCCAAGACACTGCAACATACAGTTATTTAGCAGCCTGAAAAGGTCATATCTACTCTGCTTCCCACTATGTTTACAGAACACAGTAGGCATCAAAAACAACAGGTCATGTATTTTCATGCTATAGATTTTCAGGGAACAGGAAATGGAAAAAGAACGTGTTTGCAAAATAACAGATCTGTGAATGGGGCAAGCAGATAGCAAATGAATTGTCTATCATGTGAAAGTTCCCTTTCAGAGGTCTTAAGAGGAACACTGAAAATTTTCCACATCTGAGGAGTCAGACTCAAGACTTGAGTCTTGAGCTGAGAATGAATCCCTAAACTAAGATTTCACTATACACAACATCTGCCCAGAAGCCATTTTGCACTTCAGTTTTTGCTTTATGACCAAAGAAATTAACAACTTTGTGTGAGGTATCAGGCAGCAAGTTCATAAAAACGAAAGCCCAAAGCTTCTCTTTGGCAAGCTGCTAACTTGTCTATTTTGGATAGCAAAGAGCATTCCAAAGAAAAAAGACAGTATTATACCCCAAGATATTGCACCATGACACTGCAAAGATGTATAGCGTCATAACAGATTTTGTGGTAATTTTCTCATGTAGAAGTATCTTTAGAGGATATGTTTGGAAGAAGCAGAACACTGAAATGCACAATACTGCAAGCATATACTGAAATTCAATATATAAAACTTTTTCACACGTTTTCTCTCTCCCTATGCAGCTGGAGGATCCGATGCAACATGGCTGACTCATTCCCATCACCACTACCCTGGACTGTTATTTCCACACAGGGTGGTGGGAGAGCATTGTCCGAATAACTAGCCTTCCTCACTTCTACAAATGCTTCACCAACCACCTCCTTCCCTCCTTCAAAAGTAAGAGACCTCTTTTTTAGAGCAATGGGAATTCCACCCAAGATCCTCAGATAAGCCACTCTGTGAAGGCACACAGACCTGATCCTGCTGCAACGCGCAGAGCCTGGACTGCCAGGGGAGCTGCAGTCCCTCAGCAGGGCTGTGTTGCATCTCTCTGTGGAAAAGCACACACAGACATGCTCCTGAAAGGTGCAAAAACAGATTAAAACACCAAGTTCTGGTTTTGTATGAGTGAAAACTAGGTCAGCTCCACTGAAACCAGTAGAAAGCGGCCTCTCCACACAGTGAAGAATTAGGCTCAAAACTATTTCTGACATGTTTTTAAAGATTGTCCCAGAGGTTTTAAACCTATTTCTTTGGTTGTGCATTTACTGACCTTGTTAAAGAGACTTCTCAGTAGTTCTAATCTGCACATCTGTTCAATCCAACAACAGTGCAATTACAAAAGCAATTTCAAAAGATACTTCCAGTATTTAGGACTGACAGATTCTTGCAGGTGACAGCTGTTGTGCCACACTGCCAAGTCCACAGTAAGCTTTGTATCACACCCACCAGGGCTCCAGGAAAACAATACACAAGCCACGAGTCACCGTAGTGAAGTGGAGACTTTGTCAATGGATAAAACATCACACAGTCCTGCAAGGGCACAGGGGAGGCTCACCTCATCTCCGGCACTGAAACTTCCCTGACACTGGACATAGAAAGTAGGCTCTTTCTTCCAGACACGTTTGCCACACACGGCATCTTTCCAGACACCACTGGGAGAAACTGAAGGGGGGAAGGGTAAAGGGAGAAGGAATTATTTTTGTCTTGTTTATACCTTTATGGATTTACCCTAAGCTAAGTTTAAGGGGTAGGCTGCCACTGACTACAGGGAAATTTGGGGCAGTCTATGTACTGTTTATTGTTGGTTTGCTGTTTGGTTTTTTTTAGATTAACACCTACACTTTTTCAGCATTTAATACAATCCTTGCCGGTAACAGATACTGCCATTCTGCATGTCATCAGACGTCATCAAACCAAGTGGAAGAGGAAGCCACTGCCTGCACTACTGCAGTATCTGGTACTGATCAGACCACACCAACAAATTGGGATGTGCTCTTCAAAGGTCCATTGATGGCTGCACTGCTTCAAAGCCTCTCTTCTGATTGTAATCCTTAGGGCAGTCAATGTGCTTACGGCGAGTGGCTCCCCTGTCCCCAACCCTGTACTGAATTCCTACTGACTCATCAAACCTTTCTTTGCTGGGTGAGCTCAGGCTTTTAGATTTGTATCAGAAACAGGTCAGGTCCTTTATTTGTGAATAAACTAAGTTTACAGAAATATTTTAAGAGGCTTTCTCCAAGAAGTCATTAGAGCAAATCACTTTCTCTGTAAGCAAACAGGTATACTCCCTATGAAATACTTAACATTTCCTGCTTTCATGATTACAGCAGAAAAACCATGCTGTAACCAAGCTTTCTAATCTAACAGGTCAGTCTGAAGGTCTACATGAAACTCAGATGTTGTAATGCTCTCGTATGTAAATGCAATATTTCCCACTACCAAAAATGTTGTTTACAGGTTATTTTGACTTTGGATTATGAGTCAAAGGAACTTATCTGCTCATTGTTTGCAAAGTTTAACCCCTCTGCAAGTGCAGGACAAGTACGTAATATATTTAGCAAAGATTGGAATATACAGAGTGAAGTAAGGTGGGAATTTTGCTGCTTTTTGCCACTTTCCTAACAGCATTCCTCCACTCATCCTAAACAGTATCATCTGTAGGTAGCGACCCATCATACTCATTTCTAGAAGCCCCACTACTGCCAGTCACAGAAAGCTGACTTCATTTGTTGACTGCTAAGTCCTGTAAAAAAGAACAAACCTACAGCTAAAAGCAGCATCCCTTCAAAATATGACTGCTAATACAGTGGCTTTTAAAAGCTCTCACCTGACTTATTTTAAAATCACATATGGTCCAGAACATACCCTTCACTTGCTACTTCAAACTGCTTTTAAAATTAAGAAAGAAGATAAATTAACTGCTAGTGGGGGATTATATAGGGGACCTGTAGTACAGGAACACAGAAAATCACTGCACAGCACTGGAGAATAATACAGTCACTCTCCTCTGTCACACCAGCAACTCAGCTGAGAGAAAACATTATTTATTATTCCATTTGCATCATCTGAAATGAAGCAGCGTATTAATGTGCTTTGTCAAATAAGAAACGGTGGAGATCTGTTTAGTACCTCAATAAAAAGATGAGGCATGTGTTGACTTCTGAATTCAGTATGTAGGTAGCATTCAGTACTTCCCTTTGCTCAGCAGCAGGAGGGCAGGCTGGGGACTCTCTGCTCTACCCCCTTGCCAAAAGTCTTCTCTGGCAGTTGCTCATTTCTCATAGAAGCTCATTACCTTCAATGCTATTAGAACACAGTGAGCAAATTCGTCATCCTCTTTGCCAGCCTGTTTTCCCCACAGCCTGGCCTCACTTGGTTGCTTTCCCCCCAGTAAAGGATGGCAAATCAAGTCAGAAAAGCAACAGCTTCGATATTTGTTGTCACATAAAGACTATTTTTAAGAGGGTCTACTTTCACAAGTTCAGTCCATTCCCACTACACTTGAGCTTTTATTCTCAAGTATAGCACAAGCTCCTAACGCTTCTGCAATTCATCCGACTTCATGTGTCATTTAGTTATGAAGAGGTACCAAGTATTACATTTTTCCATGGCTAAATATTTTATAAAGTCTGTATTTCACCCAGCCAGGACACACTGATCAATCCAAACCAGAACTCCACTCTTGTGCATCGTCTCTCATTAAGAAAACAGGAAGAGAAGACCTCAAAACTACACTAATGTAGCAGCTGGCACTTTGCAGAGAGCACAGGGGTCCCCGATAGCCTTTCTGTTCTGTTTGGACTTCAGATTAAGTAAGGGTATCTTGGGCCCTTGATCAGAACTCTTGACAGTCATTTACACCAAGCTGCTCTTGGAGGAGTAAGAGCTAGGCCACAGCTATGCTGGATGTCAGAATTTAGCCCCAAGAACAAAGTGAGCTATTCCAGGACGTTTCCTGAATTAATTTTCTCCAATAAGCTTGCCTGATGGTTTAGAGCAATTGAGCCATTTTTTAAATCTGAGGACAATAGAGAAGATTTTCTGTCAACAGTTTTTGTGTGTTTAACTACATATCTAACTCCTTACTAGATTGGGGTACTGTTATACCCAATCTACCAAAGTCTGACTTTCTGTCTGGATTTGTGAAGGAACATAAATCTGGCAAATGATTGCAGACCCATTTTTTCTTAAAAAAATCTAATTTTGTTTTCAGAGATTAGTGCTGATTCACATAGTAACTGAGATTTTAAAAGCACATTTTCAGATATTTCAATCTTACAAGTGTTTTTAAATTCAGAGCTTCATCCACACTAGAAAAACATTCAACAAATACATACAAAAAAGGGAGTATGACTTAATTAGGGTTCAGTTGCTGACAGAAGCTGAGCACCTGCTGAGCACACAGATCCAGTTTCCACTGGGAAATAAATAAAAATCAAAGCCTAAACTAAATAAATTTGTATTACAGGCACTAAGGACCATTCAGGACTGGGCACTTGTGATCTAATTTTAACATAAAGATAATACTAAAGATATTCAGAGTTAACTGCTGTAAGCAGCTTTTTCACATGAGTCTTAACATCAGTACAGCATTAGCACCAAGGAGTTTGGGGCTACTTCAGAGAAAGCAGGAGCTGTCTGTTCGCAGTAACCTGTATCGTGACCAGTTTTAAGGAAAGATTCTGGGTATTTCATATCATAATTAGATCAAAGTATGATAATTACTATTAATGCAGCTGTTTTCCTAACAGAATTTACTTCCTTGTCAAGACATAAATTAAGTACTTGGGATAAGTTTTTATCACAATTCCCAGTGATTTAACTCAATGATTCATTAGAAGTCACTTTCCTTAAAGCCTTTTATGTTGACTGTGAAATTTTCAATGTTGCTTGAGACTTTCCTGTCATCCCTCCTCTCCAGAGTTTGTATCAACAAATTCCCTGCAAAATCATCTCTGTGCTTTATACTGTGTGTTAAGGACTCCCTCCTCCCTGGGCCACTCAAGTCGTTAAGAGGACTGCTCATATTCTCTTCCCCTCTCTCACCTCCACGGAAGTATCCTGACATGCCTTATAAAAGGTGGCAACACAAATTCACGTATGAAGGGGGTTTAAAAGATCATTTAAGGAAACAAGTTGCTTTAAGACCTTTAAGGTAATATATGTTTTATACATATGGGATCTACAATTATCCATGCAAAAACCATTCTTTGTAAAGCCCAGGTTCCCAAAGACAACACAGTTATCCAAAGGTGTAAATATGAAAGCTTTAGTTTCAGAAGGTCATTAGTTCTTAAGAGCAGGAAGGAACAGATACAGTCTTTACGGGTAATCAACTTTGCAAAATACAGGTGAGCCTGCAGAGAGACAGGTGCTCCAGTTCAGAGCGCCATGCCAACGGTGCTGTCAGCATGGTGCCAATACTGAAGGCAGTGATGATTTAAAGTGTCATTATTGCTAACAAGGTTCTCGTTGACCTAAAAATGCCAACAACCATTCAAGACACATTCAACACGAGTCTACCTGTGATATACTGACAGGGCAAATCTTGGTTTGTGTGCAGAGCTTGGAAAAAAATTATTTCTCATCCTTTTTTTTTTTTTAAAAAAGACAAAATATCTCACTAAAGCAGCCTGTTGATAACCTTTTGGCATATTCTGATATGGGATCAGAAAACAAAGCCTAAAAAAACACAGTCTAAAACTAAATCTATCACACGACTGAATCACTACAGGAAGGTAACTAATACCAAACTGCAACATTACAGCACTAATGCAATGCAATAGTATGGGAATACTGAAACCACTGGAACGTGAGAAGAATTTAAAAGCCAGCTGATACAATTGTAAATCATCACTCAGTGAGCAGGACTGCAGGTGTGAATTGTGTTTAGAAACATGGCAAAACTCCATCATTCATTTCATTATCTTTCCCTCTTCCCAGATAGCTTTTCCATCAAATTCCTAGCAAAATTCACATACTTTCAATCTAAATGGACTATTCTCTTCTAGCTAACACTAAATCTCTGGTATGAGAATTGCCTTCTTGCCTTTTCACTGCCTTTAATAACATAGAAAATTAATTATTTTGCAACAGATTAATTTCCAACTAAAGTACAAACATATAGTGCCTGTCATTTTACCAAAAAGAGAAGTTAACAGTAAAGACAATGATCAGTTGACACAGCTCAATGACAGGCCCACAGTTCAGAGTAATTTTTATTACTCTTCCTTTCTTAGTCAACCGTGACTACCAATTAATATGTGAAATGGATCTAAGAGCTCTATTAAGGTACATTATTTTAATCTGGATTTGGTCACAAGTAAGAAGTTAAATCTAGCCACTATTTTGTGAAGGTTAGAAAAATCTCACCTGAGCCACAAAACAAAGATAAAGTACTGAAATGTCAGCTGGGCTGGGAGATTCTGTTCTTTGCAAAATTAAATAGCTGTAGACTTCAATGAATTTGTGACTAAGCTGGGCCTACTTCAATACAGTTCTGCCTTTCTAGTCTGTACTCTTGTACTTAGTTGTTCCTCCTCTTACTTTGGAAGTAGGTTATGGCCTTCTGAAAACAGCTATCTGGGAAGAAAGTACCTAGAACTCCAGAAAAAGCAAATACCTAAGAAAAAGTCCATGCAAAAAATCTATTCCTACTATAAACCACAGTATTTCTACACTCTCTTCCATCCTGCCTAAATGAAAGCTTTCGTTTTAGAGGGCCGTTAGCTCTCAAGAGCAGGAAGGATGCTCTTGAGCTTACCCAGGAGTTGCAGCCTAACAAGCTGGTGACGCTATGTCAGACCTGGTGTCTGAGATCATCTGCCTACAAGGCACCCGCAGCTGGCAGCCACTAGCATGGAAATCCCTGGAGGCACTGCAGCCAGGTTTTGATTGCCACTGCTACCTGAGGTTCTAAACCTCTATAGGCCAAAGGAAAACCCCACTTTTCAGAAGCCAGAAGTGCCACCTATAGCAAGGTTTTGCACAGGCACTTGTAATCAGTGAATAACATTCTGCACACATATATGTTTTTGTAAAATCGGGACCTAAGTAATTTCAGAAATACAGATTGAAATATCCAGTGGGCTACTGATATATCACACAGTGCTGAATACATTTTGAGACACTCTTATTTTCTACCAGCATTGTATGAAAACACACACACACTACTCAAAATGGGAGCACAGCAGAATCATGGGGGTTTTGTTCCCATGAGTTCAGGGGCGTTGCATTGTATCACCAAGTCCATGTTCCTACCAGATCAAACATACCACACTTTGGATTGGCATTTAATACAGATATTTGTAGCCTGCAGGAATAATAAATGAAACTAATTAAGTTTAAAAATTCAAGAGAACCTGGCATGCCCAACTGCTACATAAAGGCTAATTATCTTTCTCCTCTTTCAAATCTTCCCCCCCCCCCCAATAAAAATTATTCTGGAAACTTCATAAATCGTAAATACATTAAGAAATAAAATCATAATGGCAGCCTCCTTCCAACACACACAGAAAACACCCTGAGACAAATTTATAGCTGATGCAAACTTGACCAAAATCCTACAGACGTTAAAAGAGTAATGCCTGTTTTCACAAGGAGTCAGCTTAGTCATAAAGGAGATTTATTTTCTTGTATGTCCTCTCATTGCAGAAACAGGAACCAAAATGCTACCTTAGACAGATCTCACTAACTCCAAGTCATCAGCTACACTGCAGCAGAGACTTCAAAAACTGCAGTACTTGTACCATTTGGTTCACACGTGCTGGCACACAGTAACTTTTAATGAAGATCTACTTCATTCAGCAGTCAACTGTTCATAAGCACAAATATTTCTAGAAAATTGCTGCTTTCTTCTTTCCCCACATTTCTCAGTGCTATTATTAAAACACAAGGATAAATTAAATAGTTAAAACCTGTAACAGTACCTTAGACTGACAGAAAAACAAATCATCAGTTAAGAGAAGATAAAATTGAGAGGTTTTTTCAGAAGCAGTGGACTTGAGGGGAAGTACACATGTGAAGAGTTTGCACTGGATGCAAGTTATTCAGTGTGAAGAACTCCAGACTAGCAGGTACCCACCCAGGAAGCAATACACAGCGTGTTTCCTTCTAACCAAGAAAGTAACACTGAATTTAAAAAAATACAATAAAAGAAACAATCCCAGCTGCACCTGTTTAGTCTCTTCCAAAATTTACTTCAAGCCAATACTCTTTTGCCAAGGTGGAATTAAAGAAAATACCCTTTAACAGATGATTAATTTCCTTTGTGGTACAGTGAAAAACTTTAGAGCCAGAGGTGGACTTAGATTACCTTGCTAACTTATAAAGAGAGCAGGTTTTTAATTAGGTTGCCTAAAGCTCATTCTTCCTACATTATTTATGATTCTTCTTTTGCACACTGTAATTACTACCACTAATATATATATGTTATAAAAATACTACACACACATTATATATATATAGGCATACAGAGAAAACATCATGTTGGTGAGATGCAGAGACATTTCCTCCTCCTGCACAGGCATGTCTACGTAATAGTAACTGTGCAAAAAGAGACCTGGCATGTGCAAACATCAGCTTTGCTCTTCTTCAGATGCCTCTTGTCCTGGGACATCTACAAGATATATTTAATAAGCAGGCTGCTGGGGCACCCAATGTAACTACTACTGCAGCATTTCTTCTCATTGCCTATATCCATCTGGCATCCATGGTTTGACTGGAAGCTCTTCCAGGCAAGGCTGTTTTCTCTTGCACAGTGCCTAGCCCACTGAGTCCTGAGGAGCAGTGATGGATTCACAGAAGCATCATTAAAACAAACATTTTTTTGTTCATAAAATACGTACATGTGCCTGATAGAATAACATTGAATGAGACTGGCTCCCATGTTCATGCTGGAAATCACTGCAGATAGTAGATTTCACACATGCACAGTGTGGGATGTGCAGAGAGCTGCACGAAGGCTGTGAATTATTTACTCATTTACCATTATTAATTTCAGATGAGTTGCCTTTGCTCACCAAGTCCCATGTCTGCTCATTTACCATGAGCACCGAGGGGACTGGGTTAAGCCAGCAGACATCAACCCAAAGCATGTGTCACATCTGCATCTCACAGAGGACTGGATGTACAGCAGCACTGAGGAGCAAGCAGAGGGAAACTGCTGTGACATGCAAGAGAGATACCAAAGCCAAGCAGCTCATCTTCAATTTCAAGCTGTCATTATTTTCAGGCAAAGATAGCTACTGAATACTGGCAAGTAGAATATAAGCCTACAGACCACCAAAACAAATTTACTACCCAGGCTAGAAAGTTTGTTTGCCAAGTCTTCAATTGTTGCAACCACTGCTTATGCCCAAACCTGCAAAGGCTCCACACTTTCCACAACAGTCGGTTTTGTGAGAGTGTTTGGGACAGGTTTTGTTGGTTTATGTACTTCACCTCACTGTAGTTCTGTCATGCAGGTTTCTTCCTTTTCTTCATCTGTGCCCAGAGAGAGCATTTAAGGCCAGTAATTACATATGCACAGCACATCCTTGTTCTACTCTATACTACACTTTCTCAAAGTTTAATAGACCTCCAAAAAAAAATGAGCATTCCTGTTCAGCTGCATCTGGGTATAATGAAGTTGGTCTTCTTTTGTTTGGTTTTGTTTGTTTGTTTTAAGGGTTGAATGAATTCACTCTAGCACCCTCCCTATGCAGATATACTGTTACCTCTATGTGAGGACATGGAAGACAAGTTTGTGGCATTATTTATTCGCACTGTAGCAGTCTTAAATGCCCTGTCATTGACCAAGTAATACCTTTGTAACTAAACAGACCAAGACCATCTCCAGCCAAAGAGCTCATAATCTCATCTCACAAGGAATATTTTACTGTTTGGGGTTTTGTTTTTTTTTTCCCCTTTGGTTTGGGGGAAAAAAGCTTATTAGGTTCAAGAATGACATTCCTCCACACACTGTGCATGCACAAATCAACAACCCCAATGCCAGCCTATAGGAAAAAACAAAGCCCAGAGGAAAAAAAAGGAACAAACAACACTGCAATTGCTTTTAGCTTTAAAGTGCATAGAGAGGAAGTAGAAGGCAGGCGGGCAGTCTATTTGAATAGCATATAAACATATGGCTCAACAGCTTCGCAGCAGGAACGCATAGGTTCAGTTTTCTGCTCAGATACACTGGCATGCAAGGTCCTTGCTGCAGGAAGGAGGACACTGCTAAGAGCCATTTCTTTGCAGCATTGATGCAGCTTAGGATAACCGACCCCACAAAACAGGCAGCCTCATAGCTACAGTGAAAAATATACTTGGTGGCTTTTCTGCCACTTATCCACCAAAAATCCATGCTCAGGGACCCGCACAATATTCTCGTGGCTCTGGCTATCTGCAACTGAAGTAAAGAACCTCTGGGCACATGGGTACAGAAATAAATTAGTACAGAACTGTGCCTACTTTGATGCAGGGCTCTCTCTTTTGTTCAGGTCAACATATTTAGGTTAATTGCAGGTGAAATTGGACAACAGAGATCAGATAGAGATGGCCAGTAACAGGACAGACATACTGTTTCCAGGAAATGCAAGGAATTACTAGAGATCCCCCTGGCTCAGTCTCAGGAGCTTTCTTCCCATCGGCTTTATAAAATTCAAATTACCGAATTCCCAAAGGATTCTTGTTCACAGTCTGGTTACTTGCCTTTTGTGAAACTCTGATATAAGGTTTCATTGCTTGAAGTAGGTCACATATTCATGCTGAAGGTTTTATGTTTCTACAGAGAATTACTCAGCAGAAGCGTGGATTCTCAACAGAATTACAGTACACTCAGATTTTCCCTAACAGATTCTGTAACAGGAGCTTTTGCCCTTCTTTTGGCAGCCTGCCTCATCTGGCTAGTGTCTCCTCAAACATCTGACTTTTTATATTCCTAGAAATCTGGTAATCACATATGTATTTGTGAGACAGCCACAAAAGCCTTCTCTATTTAAGCCTGATATGCTACAGCATAAATTCTTACTACAGGTACTTGCAACTACATGTTGCAGGTGCAACTTCAAAAGAACAGATGTGAAAACAGTTAACACAGAATTGTATGACCCACTAAGATACTTTCCATTTTATTTTGCCCATGAGAGGCCCTTATACAGAGCTTGTGATGATCAGCAAGTCTTTCATTCCTCACTGAGCAGAGATAACCAACCCAGAAATTTCCACATGTACACACTCAGCTTTAAAGGAGGAAAAACGTACTTGCACTATTGAACTCCATGGACATTGAATGCACAGTATGATCTGGCCTACAAGCATTCAGTCATCTGCTTACAGCGCTCCTGGCAATGCTTATAATTGCCCTTAGTTGATTTGCATGTCGCATTTCAAGCACTAGAGATGAGCGCAGAAGTTGCCTGCAGGTTTTAATCCTTTTGAAAACATTGTATATCATGGCAGGGGATGTAGATGAAACAGTTCTCTAACAATGTAACAGCAGGAAGAAAGTTCCCTCCAGTAGTTCTGCAGCTTCTATTCCATACATCAATGACTAATTTGGACTACTATAACCTCAGTTAGGCCAATACAGTTGGATTGGGAGGAAAAATTATGCCATTGTGTCTCTACAAAGGCCTATTCCCTGCTTACTGCAAAAACAAGCATTTTTTAAATATATATATATATGTGAATTCAGATTAGACATGAGGAATATTGATATTCTCAGCCAGTCAACAATAATAGGGCAGATTCCAATAGCATTACTGGTTTGTTTTTGATAGTCTATTACTTCAGTGGGTCTATCATATGAAGCCTGTACTACTCGGTGCAAGTAAGGCTACCCAGAACCTAATGCTGTATTAGTTATTCACCCATTAAACTTTATGAAGGGCCACTCTTTAAATTGTCAAAGTTCTATTCACAAGTAAATACATATGCAGAGTTATGGGCATGATTCTGCCAAATATTGACATGTGAGTTTCACTTCCTACTCAGAATTTATCATTTATAATATCTGCTTTTTAAACATATACTTAAGTCTCAAAGAAATTATCATAGAATCATAGAATGGCATAGACTGGAAGGGACCTTAGAGATCATCTAGTTCAACCTCCCTGTCAGTGAGAAGTAAAGGCAACCCTCTGGACAGATGCTTCTGTTCAGCAAGTCCATTGAATCAGAGCTCTATGTTTACCAAAATCCATGTTATTACTCTTCAATTCACCAGGAAAATATTTAATTCCTTCCTCTTCATGCAAATTTTAATAATTTTTTCAGTGTCAAAACTTTATTAGAGTGTTCCTAGGAAGCAGGGTGAACAGGCCATTGGCAATGCAGTCACAGAACAAAACTCTATTAGGAAAATTACACTTTCACTTCAGCAGACTCAGACATATACCAATGTAGTTGACCTGACTCTTGGAATGAGTTAAAACAAAAAGATACGGTAATAATACTAAGTTCTGAACGCCCTCAACTGTTCATCACAGCTGAAATTTGTATGTGTAGGCTACAGTAAAATGGTACAGAAATGCCAAGGAGAAAGTTTACAGTAAAGATGATGTGACTGTACTTTACTTTTGTTGCTCTTAAACTTGCATCAGGAGAAGCACTTTCTTCATGTGCACCCACTGCAAGAAAATAGATATTTCTTCATTTTATTTAGGAGAGCATTGGGGCACCTTGTGGAACAATGCACCTGCAGTGCTGAAACACTAAAAAAGCAGATCAACCATGGTAACAATTGCTTACATTAATTACAAGGGTGACAGGCAAGGAACCGGACTCATTCAGTGCATACACTAGTTAGTAGTACCCAGCAATAAACCTAACAAGTGCTATAAATAATGCTGTCCTCTTGGGTACTGGGAACCGCTATCCTCTTACATCTTTCTTCAAACACCCATGTGCAGTCTCCAGGGTTCAAGTTGGACTGAAGAGAATTCAAGCAATATACACTATCATATGGGTATGGCAAAACAAGAAAGATAGCAGGCAAAGACCACAATGATGAAGAGATGAGGAGTACCATTACATTCAAAAAGCATGAACAGAAAATAGATTTTAAAACACTAAGTGGAAAAACAAGAAAGCTATAGCTAGACATTAAGAGAGTGGTGGCTAGACCCTGATGTCTTGAAGAGAGTTTACTCAAAGAGCTTGAACTGAAACAAAAGCTCCTCCATTTATATTAGTAATGGAACAATAATCAAGCCTCTGGGCAAAATATGAGAGCAAGGCACATCAGAGCTGAAGTGCAAGATGTGAAAATTTTAAGCTCAATCTTAGAAGTAAAATGTTTTTATCCAAGGAGGTTATTGTAAACAGTTTTATTTTAGGAGCTGTCCTTTAAGAAGTTACTAGACAAAAATGCACACAGGAGAAAGCAAGATACTCTTCTCTATTTGAACTTTGCCTTAACAGAAAAAATGCTGTGTGCTATTTATAAAAAAAAAGTCAGAGAGCCAAGAGTTCTTAACACATACTGACACATTTCAATGCTTTCATGCTTTTAAAAATCCAAAATAATCAACCGATGCACCTACAAAACTTAAGATCTGCTGAGTCTTTTACTGTAAAGCTGTAAGTACAAACTATGAGAATTCATCTTTGTTTTATATATTCAGAAATATGGAAGAGTTCAATTCCAATTTTAATACCCATGCTTGAAGAAGTCTGTGCATCTCATGCATAAGAAGAAATAGTCTCCATGGATCTTCCATCTCTTCAATAAGCAATAAAATGCACCTTAATTATTTTGGAGATTAATAATACTTAGTATTCAAAATGGCAATGTGGAAATTGCCAAGTGGCAGAAGTGCAGAAGCACTAAGACAACACAGCAGGATGCAGTGAATTTTATGGGTAATGACAACTGTCATTTTTAGGAATATTAAATTTCAGAAGCATCAGTGCTCTGCTGTGTCTGTAAGGCTAGCTGGAACAACAAACTAGCTCTCACTGAAGATGACAATACAGAAGGTTAACCCAAGTTCATCTTAGCTGCTTATGTGACCCCAGTACAGAAGTTGTTCATACTCAGCTCTGATACGTGAGAATCATTCTGAACCCAAAGCACTAGCAGAACAAGGTGAAGTCTCTTTATTTAATGACTATTTTAAATTCACAAAACAGACTTCTGGAGTTTCACTCCCTTCTACTTCCCATCTCTGACAGCAACTCACTTAATGTGATATCGGGATCTGCAACACAAGCTGACGCAGAGGCCCAGGGTCACACATTCTCTAAAATACCAGCTAGCCTGTTTCTCCTCTTCATCAGGTTATTTGGCCCCACTGAACTGTATCACAGCAGAAATACTGTCCATGGATTTTTTTTCCACAGTGTTTAATAATTAGTTCTTTTTTTCTGCCACACAGACAAGTTGCTCCACTAGCAACTCCCTCCTTCAACACAAACTGCTCTAGCTTCTTGGCTTGGGCTGGCTAAGTCCAGAAAATAAAAGAGGAGCTAAACCACATCACCCTCAAACACTGACGTGTTGAAAACACACATTAGAACAAGGAAAAGTTTTGGGCTCCTTCTTACTGCCCAGGCAATGGAAGCAGACACCAGACACAGCCGAGCTCTGTGCAGGCCCCACCGGCTGCCAGCACAGGCGCCATCGGGCTGTGCCCAGCAAGTATCCCCTGGGCCCCACGGTGAGGATCTCACCACTGAGAAATCCCCCAGGGAGCACACACCAGGGGAAGCTTGTTCATTTGCTTTTCCTCTCCTGGGAGATAAACAGCAAAAGGAGGAAACAACTTGCACAGAATGCCAACTTCAG
>NW_009729089.1:9644-56926 GCF_000703405.1 Apaloderma vittatum | reverse complement strand
AGACCACACTGCCTCAGTTTACCTATGAGGATGCTGTGGGAGACAGTGTCAAATGCCTTGCTGATATCCAGATAGACCACATCCACATCCACTTTAGTGGGCAATTAGGTTGCCCACTAAATGTATTTATGGATATAAATTCGCCAAAAAAATTGGCAGAGAGGGGAGAGAATCTGCTTACAGGACATCTTTCCACATCTCAGTGAACAACACTCAAGAATAATAATGAAAACCACATAACATTTCAACAAATTCGACATCTCCTCTCAGATACCTCTGTGTTCTACATTTAAAGCAGGACACTGCAAAGCCCCGGCCGCCAGAGCGCTGGGCAATTTTAAGCATGAAACTGATCTGTGCTTCTGCGGTTGCCCATTCAGAGGAATTCCTAAGCCGTGTACCAAATCCCTGCTCTTCCATGTCACACACCTTTGAGGAAGGCAGTACCTCTTGACTGCTATGGTTAGAAGAAGACATTGTGACTTGGGACTGAGGAACCACCTTGCAACACTCAAGGGCAACTTGCGTGTCACAACTAAATTTTCTTCTATGCCACTTATAACATTGGTCTAACAGTATCTACTCATTTCCTACCAGCTTTAGTCAATTGATCCTTGCAAAGCACTCAGAGGTCCTCAGATTAAATGTGCTAACGGAAGACCAAAGTGTCATGAAAGCACACGGTGAGAGCAGCACCACACGCTTCCTCTGCCTGGTGAGCTGCCGTTCATGGATGCTGCTCCACCATGACCTTCTACGGTGGTGCTGTGGCAGCCTGTTTCTTCACGGGGGCATTTAGGCTGACAATGTGAAGCTCCTTTTCCCACATAATTGAAAGGAATTTCTGATTATGCACAGGGATGTTAGCAGTGCGAGGAGCTTGGACGCCTTCCAGCCGCAGCCGGATCCAATGACAGTGCTGTGATTTCTCCTTTTTTGGCACTCTACTTGTGAACTTTCTGCTCCCTTCTGGGAGTGATTTCTCAAGATAATACGCTGCTGCTCCAGCTTCTCTCTGATGGCCTAGATTTATAGCTTCTGCAAGGCGTTAGAGGGGAAGGGGTGTGGGAGAGGCATTAAGGATGAAAGAAGAGAGGGAAATTATTTTTTGGTTGGGGTTTTATTATTTTGGTCCCACTCTGCTACAGTGACTGTCTCCAGGCTTTGCACAAAAATAGTCTGTCATTTCCATCTCTGTAACACTCTTTACTGCCTGCAGTGAAAGGTTGAAAATACACACGTGTTTTTGTGGCCTCTCTTTAGTCCAGCCCCCATGAATATGTGCTACGAAATAAGAACTACATTTATCTCTGACCTTTTCACCATCTCTTGCATCTGTTAACTGAAAAGAGAGGAAGATGTCCCCAGCCTCCTCTCCCACAGAGCAGATGATACTGGTGACTTGATTTACTTTATCTCTATCAATATCAACTTACTTCAAATCTTTCTAAAAGTCTAAGATCTTTCTTACAGTGAGGGGCTTGAAACTGAACACAGTGTTTGAGCTGCAGCCTCACCAGTGATGGGTACAGGGGAAAAATCTCTGCCCCACTCCTTCTGGCCACCCTATTGCTGATGCAGGCCAGGATGCCGTTGGCCTTCTTGGCCGCCTGGTCCCACTGCTGGCTGTCCACCAACACCCCCAGGTCCTTTTCCTCTGGACAGCTCTCCAGCCACTCCTCCCCAAGCCTGTAGTGCTGCTGGGGGTTGTTGTGACCCAAGGGCAGGACTCAGCACTTGGCTTGGTTGAACCTTGTAGAAATGGCCCTGGGCCATTGATCCGGCCTGTCTAGGTCCCTCTGAAGGGCCTTCCTACCCTTCCATCAGATCAACACTCCTGCCCACCTTTGTGCCATCTGCAAATGTACTGAGGATGCACTTGATCCCATTGTCCAGGTCACTGATGAGGCATTAAACAGAACTGGTCCCAGTCCTGAGCTACCTGTGACTGGCCACCAACTGGATCTAACTCTGTTCACCACAATTCTTTGGGTTTGGCTGTCCAGGCAGATTTTCACCCATCAAAGAGTACACCCTTGGAAGCCATGAGCGGTCGGTTTCTCTAGGAGCAAATGGTGTCCAAGGCTTTACTGAAGTCCAGGCAGACAACACCTATGGCTTTTCCCTCACCCACTAAGACAGTCACCTCCTACTGGGCGTGAACTGTGGCTTCTGGCACTGCTGGGTGGGTGTGGATGGGGGTAGGCCACAGGTGCCCCCAGGGCAATACCTGGCCCTGGCCAGTGCCTACGGACAGAGCTGAGGCTTCTGGAGGGGTTCTTGGTGGTTCCAGCCTGTCCCCATCTTGGGACACTCCCAAGGAAGCTGGGACTAGCCAAGCCACTGCGGGCTGGGATGGGACAGCTCCCCTCAGCCAGTTTCCGTTACTCCTTCAGACTGTTGCTGATGTTTCTGTAACATCAGAACTGTATCATCCTTCTTTAATAACATCCCCAGTTTACAGGTGGATAGAAAGAACCTGTGACACAGGACTTGGATAAGACAGGACAGGAAAGATATATTTTGAATAAACCTGTTCCTCACTACTGCTCATAAAGGTAGGTCACTGATGTCTTATAGGGTTACTCCCATAATTCTGTATGGCTGCAGTCAGCTGAGATGAATCCTACCCTGAGATGAATCCCAAGGACACCCAGGAGGCATAAAGCCAAATGATGAAACCAACCTTTGTATTTTATGAGCTGCCTGGTGAATAATACTTGCAGACCATTAGGAGGTGTTATGTTAGGTCCTGAAATGTTCCGATGGCATTGCTGGGAAAGGCAAAAGTGTTGCTGAGCAGCTCCTGAGGTTGGTCTTGGACTGTGTTCCAGCTTTGGTGTCCTCCTGGCTGCCCTGGAAATAATTCTGTGGTGTTCACTGGTCTTAGCTACCAGAGTGTCTCATTTCTTCGGGTTTCTTCTAGAAAGGGAAATAGCACTGACAAATCTGTGCTCAGCTGGACATTTCTCATCATGCTGGAGAGTCAAATTGCCAGTGCTGAGTGTCCATTTCTAGGGGCTGTGCATCAAATCCCCCCTCTCCAAGGAGGAGACCCTCTTAGTGGGTGAGGGAAAGGCCATAGGTGTTGTCTATCTGGACTTAAGTAAAGCCTTGGACACCATTTCCTCACTTGAAAAACTTATAATTTATCTTGTTCCTGTTTATCTTTTGGTTATTGCATCCACAGGATCTTCAAACTTCCCCTCACTATAAGCTTTTTAAATTACTTCTGAGAATCTCAGGTAACCCAATTCCAGGTACTATGGCCTAAAGGAAGAGCTTTTGCATATGGAAGGCTGTATAATCAAATGACAAAGGGCTAGACCCAGCGTCCTCTTGTGAGGACTGCCGGAAAGCTTGCTGAAAGTCAGGGCTAGAAAATTTGTAGAACTCTTTTCTGATGCATTGAATATTTCAGCACAAATCCACATGCTCTGGCCATAACGATACACCATAATTAAGAGGCATCAAGAATCAGACCAGACTTGCATTCAAAGCAAAAATGAAGTTGACCCACTGAGCCTGGGTTTCTGGGCAGAGGCTGTGATTGAAATGACCTCATATACAATCAGTCAGAAGAGTCAAACTCCTTCTCAGTGAGGACTAGTCTGGGGCCATGGGAAGTCTTTTGCTTCCTCTCAGAAATCAGAGCAACAAAGACATGCTGACTGGTTGAGAAAATTATATTTTATTCAACTTATCAGCATGTGAAAGATAACAGAAATGAGCTGCAGAACCAAGTTGCAATCTCTTCTGCGATGGCAATTGCAGAAAGGGAGAATCCTGCAGCCGAGCAGATACTACTGCTTGTGCCACCACAGACACCCTGCGTGGCCTTGCAAGGTCGCTCAGAGCTGTGTGCAGGTAGCACGGCAGTCCCCAAACCTAACTCACAGAAGGCAAAGAGAGATTCCGACCATGAACCATCCAGAAACAGTTGAAGGAAAACAGCAGCCACAATGCTTGTTTAAGCAAAAAACATGGAGCATGCCTGCCTCACGCTGAGCATTATGGTGCTCTTACTCTGCTGATAGCTTAGCGGTCAGAAGTCAGGCAGGTGGGGAGAGTGGCCACTCTCAATTGGCCATCATTTTCTTGAACTGGGAAGCTGTAGAGGTCTGGATGCTTAAGGTCATCACCTATGGCAGGAAACTTAATGTAGCTTTAATGAAGCAGTGCGCTTCATTTCCTTATCTATAAAACAGGGTTAACAGCAGTGTCTGGTAGCAGAGGAGGGATGTGAAGGGAGGTGGGCGTAGCTGTAGCATGCTCAGACGCCCTGACCATGGAGATCCCATAAAGGGCAGGTTGTGTCCCTGAGGCTACCATAGCCAGGAATCCGTCTCTCACCTGGAGACCTTCTCTGTTGATGCTTTTCGTGCTCAAGGTGCTTTTGTGCATGGATGTAGGCAAAAAGAGAGCAAAGCTGACCTGGCCGTGAAGCCGCAGGATGTTTCTGGCTGCAGTGATACCTGTGCTGTCCAGGGGGTATTCCCCCTTCTCCTTCTGAGTGAGTAAGGAGAGACCACACACGACACACCTGAACTGGTAAACCCAAAAGTTAGACTCCAGCTTAGTGTGGTCAGAGACAAAATATTTACTGGTTTGGTAGTAAACTTTGTGCTGGCAAGCAATACTAATAAAAAGTGATTTTGAGGTATTCAGTACTTATTGGTATATGCATTAAAACATGTGGTGGAATCTAGGGGCATAATAAAATGACTGCTTTAGTTAAACCCAGAAGAAGATTGTCTGGTGGTTAGGCTGGAGCTGAGAATGGAAGCAGAGCGAGGGGACCCACTTTAACTGCTTCACGGCTGGCTGCTGCTGCTGCTGTGGCACAGCCACAAAAAGCATGTTTTTTATGTGTAGTACAAGGCCCCTGAACTAATGGTGTTCCCCAATAATGCAATTTTCCTCCTCTGCCCTGTAGACAAGACACAACCCCCACATACAGAACAATGTTTTCACTGCTGTTTTATCACCAGATTTAATTTGATTTAACAAGCCTGGCCCAGATACTTCAAGTGCTTACAGATTAGGAAGTCCTTGTGATTACATGGACAGTGTTCATAAAATTAAATGTATCGTGCGAATCGTAAACAGGAAAAGATCAGCAGAATTTTATTTACTTCACGCTACTGCAAGTTTGATTCTAGTCCAGCTCCCTGGGAAAAGGAAGATGGAGGCTATATCGTCTCTGCAGTCTACACTGATGTTCATTTTCCTTTTGTCCTACTTTCAATTTATTTTTAAAATATTTTCTCCCTCCTTGGCACTTTGATACTTGAGACACACATCTGTATCTCCTCTGAAAGGTGTGTTCAAGTTCAGGTTTTTTTTCCCTCTATAAGGGTCTCCTCTACTTATTTATATGTTTGAAGGGGAAAAAACTTATTGATGTGTAGCTTAAGAGAACAAAGTTAAAGATTTTCTGTATTTGCATTTTTATAGAGATTTGAAGAATTCACCATTCATAGGAAGTTCAGAACTGTCCTAGAGAAAGGTGACAACAGAAGGAATAGATCAAAATTTTCTTGCTGTCTCCATGAGTCAGGGCCTCATTAAAATCCCAAGAAATAACAACTGTGCTTCTCCATTTAATTTGCATTTACAGCAAGGAAATGCCCTCATTTTCCCCTATGCAAAGTTTTTTGAAGCACTTACAGATACTGGGGCCTGATCAGTGCGTTTGTGGCACTGGGTTCAGTATATAACCCCATGAACAGTGCCTTCATTCGATTAGGAGCTCGTTCAGCTGTCTGATAAACATCGTCACTCCAGATTAGGCTAAATACACTGCTCTGCCTTCCCTTAGCAGGAGTCATCACTAACAATCATATGTTAGACGAAGTAGCCTGGGGGTTCTTTATATTTAACATCAAAGCAGGGCAAAACAAATGCAATTACAGTGCAGTAATGAAATTTGTATCTGTTATAAATGTCCTTAGCTACATAGCAGAAAATCCAGATACAGAGGAGCTAAAATCAGCTCCAAAATGAGTGGCGAGGAAAAGTTGCAATTTCTTTTTTAATTTATGAGGAAGGAGATAGAAGACAGTATATAAGCCTCACAAAATATTTACTTTCTGTTTAAGCTGCGGAGTAAAAATAACTTTCCATTCATCATGTGAGTGACTGTACAGTATGAGGCCAACTGGGAAGCTGCTTTCAGCCTTGAGCAATGTGATGTTTTTGAGTTCAGAGGCAGGCAAAGGGGATCTTTAGTGTTGTGCCTTGGAGTAACAGAGAGAAAACACTCCTTGTAAAGACCTAATGAAAGACCACTCTTCATTTTGCCAAGATAACGCTTGCTTATCCAACCTAAGAAGAGCAGCGAGGAGTGGGGAAGTGACTTTACTCCTTAGAAACCAGCACTTGTTAATTAACATTTTCCCGTCCCACCTTTAGAAATCAGCTCTCAGCCTTTTCACAGAGTCTCAGAGCAAGAGCCTGAGCAGCTGAGAACAGGTTTTCCTTTTTTCTAATCATTCACATGCACTGGGCAAGTAGAAAATAAACAATAAATCCAGTCAGGACTGCAAACAAATCCAATGTCTGCAAGTTTGGATGAATCTCGTTTTTTCTTTCTAGGTAAGGACTGGTAGTGTTTCCCTCAGGGACTTTATGTACGATTCACATTTTTTGTATCTAAACTACACTTATTTTAATATATCAAAGGCTTCCCCTCTTTGCTGCACAGTCACAGTTGTTTTATTTAATGACCAGGATTCTGTCCCTTTACTTTTATTGAGTGATGTTGCAGTTTCAGGAGAGCTCCTTACAGCAGAAAGTGTGAATATAAATAAAGACATTAATGGGAGTAACCAGACCAGAACATGTCCCTGAGACTGCTGGACTGAAAATAGATTTTTGTTGGCAAAAAAATCCAAAATGCTCTTGAGCAAAACTCATCTGAGATGCAACTCCATTAATTTCTACCAAGTCCTGCAGCGGGGATAGTCAGACTCCAAAGTTTTCTCTACATCAGACACAAAGCACAGGAATACCCCTGAGCTCCCCAGGAAGAAAATGTCGAGAGTTCTTCCTCTGGCTGGTCTGGTGGCTCTGCAGACCTCTTGAAAGACAAGGTCATGGCACGGCAAGACAGCTAGTTATGTCTGCTTTAAAACTGGCTTAACATATTTTAAATAATACACTCCACAAATGAGAAAGTTCTTTCCACTGAGGTGGGTTGCATCATCTCAGCATTCTAAAGATTAAGGTTTACTGCTTGTTAATGCCACTTGCCAAGGGCACATTTCATTGCCTTTGTGTTACTGTACGTCAGTCAGGAATAAATCTCTGTAGAGCTTCTATCTCGCTCTTCAGCCACACGTAACCTCATTTACATTCAACGAACTTTCCTTGCCTTCTCTCTCCCTTGTCTCCCGCCCCCTCTTCCTTCAGAGAAGGCATTTCAATGAATCAGTGCAGGCGCAATTTAGGACTGAAACGGAGATCTCTATTCAGAGGCTGAACAAATTCTCATCAGCTTCCTTAGACTTAGGGCTAAGCTCCTCAGTTCCCTTCGCCCCTTTGTCTGCAAGTTTTTCGGGGCCAGACTGCCAAGTTCAAGCGAGGCTCCGATCTCTCCTCTTTCACATGCCTCCTGATTAGTGGCTTTCTTTTTCCAAGACTATAGATACAATTATTAGAAATTCCTTTTTTTGTGAACACTTTGAATGAAGGTATGAATGGAGATGCTAAGGCGAAGAAAGTGAGAAGCTTAATATAACTTCAGCTTCTGTAGTTAATTAGATTTGGATGGCTTCAGGGGAGCAGCTGTATTTTTTTTTTAAATTGAAGTTACATAAAGGGCTATTCAAGATATTTTTGGTAGGGAGGGGAGACTATATAAAATAGAGAAGCTGCAAGATGAGTTTTGGAAATACACCCTCTCCCCCTCTTCCTTTTTGGAAAACAGTTGTGGGGAGAGTAAAAAGAGAAAAAGAAAAAATGTCCCATCACTAAAGGGGATAAGAGAATCACTGGTGCTGCTGCTAATACCCTGTGTCTGAGGCACAGTAAACAGAATACATATTCAAACAGGATGGTTTCTTTTTTTGTTCAGAAATAATCTGAAACACAGAAGTCTGAAATGCATTCCTCTGCACATCCAGAGCACTGGATCACCAACTTTAAAGGGATGTTGCCAAGATAAAGAACTCATTCAGCCTTTAAAGTGCTGGAAGAAAACATAAATCTACCTGAAATCTTCAAATTGCAAAAAAAAGTGATGGACTTCAAAACCCAGGTGATGCTGCACTCCCAGTCCAGCACTGTTTTTAAATACCTAAGGAGATCGATCCTAGCATTAGGTTTTGCAGCACTTTTTTTTTCTTTCTTTCTTTTTCTTTGACCCTAATCTACATGTTAATCCCAAGGCACTTTAAGAAAGTGGCTCTCTTACCAGAGGTGATAACTCTCCTCAGATAGTTGGCAATTGTGTTATTTATCTTCTGCCAAGTACACAAGCCTGGGCTACCAGAGAGGGTGGCCGACGTTTCAGTCACACCAACACACTGCACTGGTTTCAGGATGGTGGCTACATGATTGCATGAATTATATTCCTCATCGATGGGTGTATTTTAGCCTTCTGGCCTATGTTATCAGTAGGGTGAACTGGGAAGGAAAATTCTTCTCTTGGTATTCCACTGTATTATTTGTAGAGAAGGAGGAATGAAATGACAAACAAAAAAAGGAATTCAGATATTTCTCCCTATTAATTTTTTTGCAGTTCAACAAGAAATGCCACTTGCAAAATCCCTGTCTCCTAAATTTGAATTCTCTGTTGTCTAACAGTACACATATGCTCACAATGATATTTTTCTTTGAAAGAGAGGCAACAGTTTGGTTTATAGCCTTCTAGCCAAATGCATGTTTTCTTAGAAACTACAGGTTATCATCTCTGAGATCCTCACTTCTTTATGAATGTGCTTTTTAAATTGACTTGTATTGGGAAGGAGGTGATCTGTCAGCACAGCCTCTCAGTCTCATTTCTTTCTATTTCTCCTCTATCTGGACCTGAGATAGAAGATTTTATGAACTTAAAATTATTAAAAAAAAAGAAAAATAAGCTCAGCTTCCCAAAATGTCTGAAATTATATGCTTAGTACAAAAAAAAAAAAAAGCTGCTTAGCATGGTATGAGGTTTTGAATTGTTATTTTTTTGAATTGAAAAATGCAATAGAAATGTTGAAATGAAAAAATACTTTAAACTGAAAAAAGAAAACATTTATTAAAACATTTCAGACTTCTGAGTGATTTTTGACAAATTTGTCAACACATTCTTAAAACACTGTGAAAACAGGAAAAAAAAGTGTGAAAATTTTTTCCAGCTACTTCATATTGGATTCAACTATATCAACCCTTTGTCAGTTCAGAATAGTATAAATACCATCTTTTACTCATGATATTTGAGAAGGAAAGAAAAAGAAAAGAAGAGAAACTTGATTTACCCAGTAGATTTAACAACTGGAGAAAAGGTACAGGTGCCTAGACCAACAATGAATAGCATCGGTGCATTTTGCAAGAATTATGATATGAACTTCTGGGTTCAAGACTGAGTGGATGATCTAAGAGGAAGAAGAAGCTGCCAGAAGATACGTGTGGTATCATTCTCAGGAGACAGGGTAGCAACACCAGGGAATGGAGTTTGTGGCATTTGGTTTCTGGTTTAGAGACCAGCTTCCAGTTGCTAAAGCAAGCAAAGCCACATCCAACATAGTCGTGATGCAGAGATGCTTTCTCTTACTGTAAACATCCTCACATGGTTACTAGAGGCTCCAAGCTCTATAAAGTCTGAAAAGCAAAATAAATCATCATGCCTGGAGTTCATCACTGCCACAACTAAGCTACTACCCAAGATAAATCTTTTTTTAACTAGCTTAGTTACCTCCAAGCTGTTGTGCAGTTCTATCCAAAACACTTTTCTCATTTTGATGTTAACCTTTACCTTTCTATTAATTGTTCTCTCAGAAAAAAGATGCATGTTCGTGTTAAGTGAGTGCCCACAAGAGGAGGATGGAAATACAGAGGACAAAGTTATGGTTATTAGGAACCAACTGGATTGCCCGTGTGCAAGGGTCTTGGCTAAAACCAGTTGGTGGAGCTTAAAGTATTGGCATGTGACATGAATCTGTTCATTTGAAGGAAATAGAAGTATGGGAGAAAAGCTGTCATTGGAGCATTCAAGAAGATACTAAGAAATAAGCAAAATCAGCACTGACCAACAGAAAGAAATGGCGGTGGGAGCAGAAGGCTTTACTAATAACATGTTGAAAAAATCACCAGCAACTTTTTCATGTGCCTTCGATAGATAAGCTCAGTAGCAATTCTGGTCCAAACATCTGTGCCTTGAATTTTAAATTTACTCTTTAAATATTTGTGCAGTGACTTCAGAATTCCCTTTCTGTAAATATTCCCAGCAGGATAAGATGGATATTGAAATGTTTGCACACAAAAGGTGTAGTCACTGTGAAAGCAAATCCATTAAAAAAAGTGTTGAGCAAATATTCAGAGGAAATGAGAATAAAATGAATGAAAAAGCCTTTACGGGGGTTTGGAAAAGAGGCAGGTGAAGTCATTGTGATAGTGCCATGTCAGATTAGTGCTTTGAAAGGGTTGTAGGTTTCAAAGTAGTTAAGACATTATTTACCTCTTCAATAACGCAAGCATTATTTTTACTTACATTAATCAGTAGACCTGTAAACCCATTAGAAAATGTAGTCCACATATAATAGGAAGGGAAAAAATCAATGTAGAATGGTAAACTAGTAACAATGACTGAAACTAAACGAGTTTTCTGCTATTTCCTACCTTTTCAAATTGCATTACTTATTAGAATAAGCCCTTCAGGGAGCTTGCTGTAGACCTGACTGAAATACTGTAGAAGAAATTGGTGACTAAACTAGGCATCAAAAGAATAACTCAATAATATGATCTTTTATCCGAGAGGTCTTAACTACTAATCTGACTCTGTCACTGGGCTGTCTGATTTGATATGTTTTGTTTTCTAAGTGTATTCAGATTCAATTACCTTGATTGGAGAATTACATGGAACTCATCAGAAGTAACTCTACTACGGTCAGGAAACCACAGACTTAGGAAGTGGCTGTCTTGATCTCAGACATCAAGTTGCCAAGAACTCATGGTCAGAAGATGGCTGAGAAGGAAACTGGTGGTCTTCAGAAATGTTTAGGTATTGTTCAAGATAATCATATCCGTGACCTCCAAGAAATGGTCTCCAGACCAAGGAGGTGTTTAAAATGGCAAGAAGGATATGAAGGAGCCTTCATGAAACAGCTGTGGTTGGTGGTGGCTGCCATAATTTTGGCATTAGCCGGATGCAGAAAGGGCTGAATTTTGCTGATGTTCACATTATGGATGTACAGAGAAATCGAGATTAGCAAGAAGGCTTAATTATCTTGGGAAGTGTGAAGTCCTGATTAGCCTCTCTGCATTGAAGCCCTTAATGCTAAACCTTGGTCCCTGCTATGGTTTCCTTATGTTCTGTGGAAAGGTGCAGTCACCTCTAGGAAGGATCTTAGATCACCTCACATAAATGCCTCTAGTTTTGGTAAAATTTTGAAGAAGGCCATAGCAAGGACTTCACTAGCATTATAAAAACACATCGCAGGTAAAAAATCTGAATAAACTACATTTTTACATCTGCAAACTTGCATCTTGCAATAACTCATGAAGGAATAACCCCCTACCCACACACAAGCACTGCTGTTTTAAAGAATGAAGAACATGTTTAGCTGCATCAGAAAAGAGTGACAAATAAATATACTACTGTGTCACATTGTTATCTTGGATTTTAAATAGTTCTGTGTCCTTTTGTTTCTATTCAGTCAGATCATTTAGCACTGCAATCGTCTTAGGAAAATCTCCTTTACCAAGCAAAATGTACTTTGAATACGTTAAGTAATAATGCAATCCAGTTATTGTGATTGCAAACATTTTTCTTCAGTTAAATGGATGGCTCCCTTCAAACCTGGCTTTGTTGACTGTACTCAGCACAGAGCTGGCTAAGGCTCTCTATTTTTCCCTAATATTTTTGAGATGGTTTTCTCTGTCTTGTATTCCAACAACCAGTCAGATGGGAACAAATCCTGCTCTCAGCTCTGCAAAAATGATCCATAACTCTGCAAGCGAGTCACTGGGTCACGATGACATGACCATGACTCTCTATGAAGAGCAGGTTTGAGAAAGTGCATCTTACGTTCACTGATTGCACATCACATTTGTCTGTATGAGGAAAACACCGAATACAGTTTCCACAAAATAGGAAAGACAGGCAGAGTCAAGGTGTGTGGCAGTGACATGTTTTAGTAGTGGACTTGACAGTGTTAGTTTAATAGTTGGACTCTGTGATCTTAAAAGTCTTTTCCAACCTGAACAATTTTATGATTCTATAGTGGGGTCGTGTGTGAATGCTGTTCACATAGCTCTTTCCATGGCATGGCCTGTGGCTGCACAGAAGTAGAAAAGGCAAAATACAGTTTTTCACTTCCAGAAACAGCATTGATTGAGCTGTAATCCAGCCAAGGTCTTCAGATTATCAGGCGAGGAGGGAGGGGAGAAAAACCTTCACATCGTAATGGAGAGACATCTTCATTGTTGCTTGATTGCTTAATTCAGATTCCTATATTCAAGATAAATAGCAAGCTATCAGAAATATATAGGACACAACACCTAGCTCTGCAATAGAGTCCAGATATATAATGCATAAAGCTTAGTAGGATAGCACCTATATAAGCAACACGAACCATCTTACAAGAATTGACACACACAAAGTTGGTTCCAGCTTATGAACAAATACAGTGAAAATTAATCCTTTCCCCATCTTCAATCCAGAGAACCAAGGGTGGAAATTGAATCCATCCCACACCCCTGAAAAGTTCTAACTGGAAAAGGAGAGAGTCCTAGCCATATCCCAGGGACAGAAAAAGTGCTGATAGGACAGTGCAGGTGGCAGATTTCAGTGAAAGAGAGACATTGTTCTGGAGAAATCAGTTATATTGGGGTTTATTATGGATTTTTAACTGACCAATATAGAAGTAGTGTTTAGAGAGCCTAGAGGTGACAATGTGGATCATACTCTTTGAAGGACACTACAAAATGGTCTTCAGAGAAACTCTTTTCATTTTACTGAGGCAACAAATATGGGTTTAAGCTAAACTAAAACAAAAAACTCCTTTGAATACCACTCCATCATCTTTCCAGTGCAGAATCAGTCCAGGCATTTTCAGAATTTCTCTTACCAGGAGAACCAGGGCTTTCTCCCATAGTTTCCTTTGGAGTCTGTTCCAGGTTTTGAACGAGGTTTTCATTATGATTTTCCTCCCTAATATTTTCCATTGCTTAATTTCATCCCATTATATCTAATTACACCCCCCTGAGCAACTTGAAACTATTCTTATCCCTCCCTTCAGATACTTACAGACAATTATCTTGTTCCCTATCTCCGTTTGCCAAGTTACAGTTATTTAGTTATTTTAACCTTCTGTTCCATTAACTTGGCTTTCCTGTTATCCAAAGGCTATACAGTACCTTACTTAATAGGAAAGAAAGGTTTGGGATGACTCATATTATTGTAAGCCTAATGGGTTAGGTTTGCAAAATATTTGTCTCCTCCTTGCAGTCATGGTCACAAGTATTCCATCACATTTGAAACTCCTAGTTCCTGGCATTCTGTGGATAGTTATCAAAAAGATTTGACCTTTTAATATTGATGTACTAGTGTGCTGCTGCTACATGTTGTCGACTTCAAGGATTTATTAGATTTCCTCTTCCATTATATGAGAGATAAAACCAAAATAGCTATCTTGTTGTTCCACACTGGTGATGTCATCTAAGGATTCTTGACCAAGGCTTTGGAATATCAATCAAGAAAGAGACTATCTGAGGTTAACTGTAAGACCAGACTTACTGGATGACCTCTGTAACTCTAAATATTTGTGGCACAGCTTGTAAACCACTGGCTTTCAAATGTTTCTGAAGTTCTCCCAAAGAGAAAATTTTACAGAAGCCAGGGAATAATTGTTTGGTAGAGTCAATGTGAACTAAATCACTAAGTTTTAGGTCAATGTAAGAGTTCTGTTCTGTTCAGATTCATGTTTTTAGCAATAACAAAACCCTGGTCAATTAAGCCTCAACTCAGCTCACCTAAAGGCAGCCTTGTAGTAGATAAGCATTCAGACTAACCTAGTTCCTCCACAGGCATCTCCAGAAAGTGATGTATTTGACCTGCCTTTGATATTGATCTTGCTGTATAACATGCTACTAGAACAGATTTTCATGATCTGCTAGTAACTTAAAAAACCAAAAATACTTTAGACACAAGCAGCTTTGGAAACAATTCACCAGGCTGTAATATTCTCAAAAACCCAAGGTATTTCATGAGGGATGGCAAGAAGCCCTTTTCCTTATTGGTTTGCATGGCTTATTCTTTTAGCTTCTCCTTTCCCCCCGCCTTGTATTGTGCATGATGAAAAGCCACAACGCTTTCTGTCTCCTCCTTTTATCCCACAGCTCTCCCCTGGGAAAGGAGAGGTTGTGTGCTGCCAGAGATGTCGAAATGTCCCCACTGACTGCAAGGTATCCAGGCAGGGTGGATACCTACTCATAGAGCACCATCATTTTCTGTGTGTGCCTATTGGATCTCCTCCTCTAGCCAGTTACCAACCTCCTGGAGTTCTTAGGAATGTAATGTCACCAGGATATTATGTGAGTTATCCACACATCTTGGAATCTCTGGGCCAAGAGATCCCAGAGTTATTAAGTGAAGAGCACTGATGGACAGATGATAGTATGACCACAGAAGCCTTTTTTCCTTTCGGAAACATAGCTGAAGGAAGAACAAATCCTTTAGACAGAGTTAAATCATAACTTTTTTTCTTTTTTTTTTTTTTTAATCAGGGACTTGCTATCATTTCCCCCCTTGCTGCCATGAAAATTGAGAAGCTGGGAATCCAATTACAAAGGCTAGATAAAATGGAGTGATAGTGGAGAATTTTAATTGGATGGAAAAGACATCGAATGCATGTTCAGTGCATGATACATGCTTCAAAACCCTTAGCACTACAAGTGTACGGGTGGAGGTCACTGTAGAAAGGGATATAGGGGACTTAAGCACAGAAACAGTGAACCATGGCTCTGGTTTTCAATCAATAGGGCCAGTGAGAGCTGCTGGACCTCCAGCACAATCGATTACTTCGAGAGGTAGTAAATAGTGATACTGACATTTAGAACGTGGCCAAACTAAAAGCACTTATCTCTTTTGTCAGCTTTGTTTAAAAGTGGGAAAACTCTTAGCAGTAGGTACCAAGGGTTTAGTAACCTATTATTTCCAAAGTCTACTGTAAGGAAAAGGACTTGTCATTGGGGGATCTGTTCTGAATAGCTCTTACTGATTTTTTTTGTTATTATTTTGTAGGTTGTTGCAGTAGAGAAAAAAAAGAGATAGTCTGCTCTTTCATGTATAGCTTGGTGACACAAAGTCCTCTTGATTCTTTAAATTAGAAAAGTCTGAATTTCTTGACTTGATATGATTTGAATTTTATGGAACTTTCCTGCTAAGGTGGTGAGCAGCAGTCATTTAAGATTTACTAAGGTGAGTAAAACTGCTTTGCATGCAGGAAAATGGAAAATTTGAATGCGGTTGTGCCTAATCATTCTTCAAAACAGTTTGGTAAATGTTATCTGGTGGTATCTCCAGATCCATGGGATGCTGGCATTTAAGTTACAGTGCAAACCCAATGGCAAAACTCTCTTTGATTTCAAAGATGTCAGGATTTCACTCATCAGAATGATATCGTCTATCAAACCTCTTTCTTAAGCCTCTGTGAATACAGGAGCATGCTACCTGAACTATCTGACTACAATTCAGGCTGAGGTATGTTTTTCTAATCTCATGCTTTAAGAGAGCAGCCCAGCATCTGGCAAGACTTTGCAGTTAGTATATATAACATGAATTAAGTTCCTTTGCTGCTGGGCTCTGTTTGCGGGGAAACTATCCACCTTTTGAATGATACGCTTTCTCAGACCTGTCACTGGAAAGCAGACCTATGCCTGAGTCCATATCTTCTATTAATGGACCTGAAGAAGTTTTGTTGGAAGGACTGCAGGAGGACAGAAATGGCCACATTAGATTTGATAGTCCATCCAGTGAAGTTGTTGATGTTAGATTTTCCAAGGAAAAAATATAAACATGCCCATAATGGAAATTGTAAAGGTCATGACCACAGCAGAAATGTATAAGTCTTCAGAAATCCACATCTGCAATGCAATGAAATCTCATCTGACACTGGAAACATGGACCTTCCCCTGGCCCGTCCTTCTCAAGAGGGACAGACAACCCTTCCTGCACAGACTGAGAAAATGTCATGTATTTAAATAGTGAAAGAACCATAGAATCATGGAATAATAGGATAGTTGGGGTTAGAAAAAATCTCTAAGATCATCGAGTCCAACCACTGACTCAGCTCTACTAAACCAGCAGCTAAACCATGTCCCTGAGCATG
This sequence comes from Apaloderma vittatum, assembly GCF_000703405.1. NCBI lineage: Eukaryota > Metazoa > Chordata > Aves > Trogoniformes > Trogonidae > Apaloderma > Apaloderma vittatum. The sequence continues at coordinate 40,391 of NW_009729089.1, read as the reverse complement.
ACATCTGCTTCTCTTTTAAACACCTCCAGAGTTGGTGACAGAAAAAAGAGATGAGGCTTACCCAAATTAACCTCTACTTGTAGTTGTTGATCTCACCAAACCACTGCAATATTGTGTTTAGCCACTGCCTCATTCTTTGCTGTTAGTGACGGTTAAAAGCAGGCACTGGTTTTTGCACTACAAAGGTGAACTCTGAACCTTGTCTACATGTCCCTGTGTACACGTTTGTGCACATATACAGGATTAATGGTAGAGCAGGTATGCCCTGGACCTGATGAAAATGCAGGTAACGCACACTAAAGTGCTGTGTAATTGGTGAGGTGGGAAACGGGAAAGGAAGAGATCCTGAGATCAGTGGTGCCACAAGGTGTTAGGTCTATTTGTTTGAAACTGGAAGAGGACAGACACATTTTTACAGTTCTCTGGCCTAACTGTGGAAAGCCAGTGCTGCCTCACCTGTCCTGCCTCCACTTACAACTACTCTGCAGCCACAAGAATCTTCCTATGTCCCAGTGATGTAGCAATGCAGCATGGTGGACGTGGACAGGCGCACATAACCTCTGAACTCATAGCACGACCAATTTCATAACCTTCTTCATCTGTTACAGCATGCTGAAGAGCTGACTCTGTTGCTTTATGGGAATAGTCCTATTCTTCTCCACTCTCTGAAAGGTCAAGCATGCTTGACCCCCATGAATAACTGGTAATATTAAGACATTGAAGAACTAAGCTGGAGAACTGTTGTTGGTTTGATTTTTGTTTTGTTTTGTTTTGTTTTGTTTTTTTCCCCTGTGCAATTTAAATTCACATTAGGAAAAGGGGAGATAAAATAATTGAAATAGTCATGTTTATTATATTGTTTTACCTCTAATTCTAATAAAGAATGCAAGGTAAGAAAACATCAGATAGTTTTCTGAAATCAATGTTTTTACAGGAAATTCAATGTATACCACAGGGAGTGAAGGTAAAAAAAAAATTTTCTGTTTGTTCCTCTTTCTGGTTCATGTGTTTGCATCTACATATTCTGTATATCAAAATCTTCAAACCCTTTCCTTTGTCACTCTAAGGATATTTATAACACCCTCCACATAAACTTTTGTGTAGACCTACTATTTTCAAGTAAAAGTTCATCTTTTCGTAATTATTTTAAACTGAGTTGGCTGTCCATTAGCAAAGTTGCAGGGAAACACATTGACATCTGTGCATTTTAATAGTACTCCTGCTTCTCCACCACCCAGCTTTTCCCTTTCCAGTGGGTAATTACGGACGCTAGTGCCACCACCTCTAAAGACTTGAAATCCCTCTTTCTGGAAACCAGTTATAAGTCTTGCATAAATACGTGTATATAAAACTCCGTTCAACTATTCTCTTGCCCTTCCCATGCTATGGATCTATGTCCTAGGAACTTCTGTTAAAATACACACCCTCCTTATCTTGAAAGAATCAGGCACAGTCTGTCTGAAAACAAACTTGATTATAAGGCAGAAATAACAGATGGCAGCAGGTCAAAGAACATTATAGATGTCATTTGCCAAAGAATTTTCTTACAGCTTGTGGACACTGAATGGGTGACACAGCGTCTGGGGGTTTTGCGTGGCTGGGGTTGGTTTGGTTTGTTGTTGTTTATTTGCTTTTTTTTTTTATTGCAGTGCTGTTTTCATTATATTATTATGATGGTAAACTTTTCTAGAGGCTATCATTGTAGTTTGCGTCATAGCTCTTCCTAGAGGATCCTTTTGGGACCTGAGTATGACAGACACATAAGTAAGATAATTAATTTAAGAAATCTTTCTCTAGATATTGGCTATGGACTAATCTGAGCTAGTCATCAAAAAGTCTCTTTAGATATAGCTAAGAGGAAATCACCACCAAGTGGTGATTCAGCTGACCTAGTTCAGGAAGCTAACTTAAGTTATCATTAAAGTGCCCATTTCCCTCCATTGATTATAGAAGAAAACTAGACAGCTAGTTCAGACAAAGAACCACTAAAGAAGACAGCTATCATTTCGTGAGACTAAACCTGTCTGAAAGACAGTCAGTTGTCCCCGAGGAAACATTCAAAAAGGACTACAGAAAGAAGTACATAAGAAGTTATGCTTACTCCAGGTGAGATGGATCTGAGCCATATGATTAGCCACAGACACTATAAAAATCACATATTAGTAAGCATAGCAGGTTTTTTTTTTGCAGATTGTACAGTGGGGAGAATGTTAAGGAAAGATAGGTGAAGATGAGGAGAACAGTTTTTGAGGGTGATTTCATGGATTGCCTTCTGTGAACTGGGGGAATGGGTGAAAAAAATTATCTTGCTTCTGAAATTTAATAAAAAATTTTGTAACTCTGGCCCTGCAAGTAGGAGGGAGTAGGGAATGACCATAGTGATTATATACAAGGAAGCATCAAGTGTGGTGGAGACATAATATAAAAAGTCTTAGGAGTTTCTGTTGAAGCAATAGAATGGGAAGAACCTTTGGAAAGAATCACAAAAGGAAGAAATGTTTTCAAAACAATGGGCAAAAAAAATGTGCTCTGCTGGAGTCAAGTAAATGCTTGATATTCTTTGGCTCTTGCATTTCTGCAAATCTTCATAGCACTTATCTGCTCACTTTCTTAAGCAATATCATTTGCATATGTTTTACATGCAGTTCTCAGCTTACACTAATAGCTGGTGACGGACTCTTATGTGTGTTTAAAGGCTGAAGATTATTCAGCAAAGTCACTTAAGCCCTTCCCCATGGAACCCTGCTGATCCCTTTCCATTTCTGGGATAGCACTGGTAGGACAGAAGACTATCTGGATCTTCGCGGCTCAGTCATTCATCCTCTTACTGATATCATCGAGCTGACACCAAAAACTGAAGGAGTTGGCTGTCTAGTGTCTAGCTGATATTTCCCTTGCTGCATTTTTTACCCACGATTACTTTCTTTGTGCACAGGGGGTGTGAAGGACAAATAATTATTTTTTTCTTTGCAGCTGTTTTTTATGTAACTTGGGATTGCTATATGTTCAATCTGTTTTTCTCCATACCAAGAATACCAAGAATTCCCTTTTTTTTTTTTCCCCCAATATTTTTTTTTCAATTCTCCTCTGTAGAACATGTTTTCAAGATCTCTAATCATTCTTCCGGATCTTCTCTGATCTGTCTTCAATTAGGCCGCATCTCTCTTGATGTTTACTGAACAATGTCATCTGGATCTGCTGAATCTGAAGTAAACATAAGCAAATAGTGGTGCAAAGCTGTGCTGGAGCAAAAGAGGCAAAGATTGTGGTTGAAAACAAGACAATTATGTTAATAACTTCTTATCCTCAGTCTATGTGTGTTCTTGGGAGTTGCCAGCTGAGCCCTAAGGAATGCTGAGCTATTGGTATTCACCGTCTTTATTTAAATTAAACTGCACAAACAAAAAGTGCCAACAGACAACAACCTTTGAAGATACTGAATCTCCAACTCATATTGCTTTTCACTGGTGTGTTTTATTTTCAGTTAAACAATAATGAGATTTTGGAGAAGAGATAAGGCTGGAGGACACACCTGAACCTGCACGTGGGAAGTGCTGCTGGTTCTGGGCCCTGATGTCTGTGGGCTTGGGTTATCCACCAGCTCTACTTGCTCTGAGCAGCCTGACATCCGCAATTACTGGGGGCCAGTATGTGCCAAGCAAAAACGTCCCGTAGCAAGCCACACATTGGGAAGAGTATCTACCTATTCTAAATAACCCCCACTTTCAGGATTTCCCAACTTTCCAGCATGTCTTTGACTTTTTAGGTTGCTCACTTCCTTTTGGTAGCAGCTCACGTCTTCACACTCCCCTTTCACTCCTCTCCTCAGCAGTCAGGATCACAGCTGCTCTCCTGGTCCTGCTCGCCTATGATATTGTTCATCCATCTCCTTTGCAAGTGTTTGCCGGCTTGTGTCATTCTTGTACCACACAAACTTCCCACTCCGCGGTTTATAAATTTTATCTTTCCATTCTCTGATTCTGCACCAAATGCCCTGCCCAAACTGCCCAAATTGCACCCAGATAACTGGTAACACCAGTCCTCACTCAATTCAGCCTGAGCTCTGTTCTGCAAAACTTACACCCCATTTTCAATACCTTGCCTACCTGACTTCCTGAATTTTTAGTAGTAAGACCTGTCAGGGACCTTGCATTGCAGAGTCTTGGAGATCCAAATCTTCAGTCTTAGAAGACCCAGAGTCTCCCTTCTCTCCGTGCAGTTCCCGTCCACCACACTTTAGCTCCTCAACATTTTTAGAGAGGAAATAAAATGGGGAAGACAGATAAAGAGACAAGGTGGAATTTTCCTGGATTTCCCCTGTTCCCTCAGGATATATTCTGTGCCTCTCCCCTTTTCCTTATCTCCACCAGCCTCAGAACCAGTTTCCTGACATTGTGTGCTTTACATATACAATGGTATGTAAAGCAGTGTAAAAGCCTTGGGCATCGTAAGAAAAGAACATATTAACTACCTGGAAAAAAATACTGAACAAGAGCAAAGCCATGACATTTTGCAGCAAAAGGATCAGCTACCACAGAATATACTATTAAAGGTTAATTATTTCTTTTATTTTAATAGATAATGCATGTGGTAAATATTTACAGAAATCCAGTAAGGTGAGGAATTCTGTATTATTAGAAATGAAAACAGCTGCTATTTTAATTTTGAGGAAAACTAACTAACTTCTGGTTTTCTACTGAAAAATGACCTATGTATTCGGGTCTTCACTTGATTATATCTCAATGCAGCTTTTTCTGTCTCTGCTTTCTGGCTCTGGCTGGATGTAATACTAGGAACAATTCTGCAGCTTGAGGCCAACTCAACCATTACAATGGTCCAACCTCTAAATCAAAGCAATGACCTGCCATGGAGCTCCGAGCCAACTCTGTTCACTTCTTCCCAGCATCATGCAGCAACATGGGGAAAATGGAAACATATTGCTAGACTTCTAGTAGGAAGCATGGAGTGGTCCAGTGTCTTCAGTGCAACAAGAAGTTTCACATCTTCTCCTTAGGCCAACGTGGGACCCTATCAGTCCCTCTTCTCAGATTTATGAGGCCAAACAGAGAAGCCACCAAGGCCACCACAAACTTGCTGGTGGCAGAATCGTGCACCAGAGTTTGCTACACTTCCTGAAACAGTGGAGGAAGCACAGCCTGGTGAGACAACTCCAATCACCTAACAGCCCTGAATTGAACACGTGGCAAAACATGGTGGCTGTCACTTGTGATAACATACACTGTCCAGTTTTGTTCAGCTGGGCTACTTCCATACTTGTCTCCTTTCCTATTTAAGCACAGGTAATCCTTAACTAACTTCTCCTAATATGTCACTCTCAATTGTACTCGCCCTATGCATTATGCAGTCCAGATATTCTGAGGAATAGACATGTTAGAACAAACATCTTTCCAGTTATGCGTAAATGGCGCCATTAGGAACACATGCACGTTATAAAGTTTAGTCACTTGAGCACCTGTCTCTGGCATGCCTTGTTTTCTTTTAGTATTCCCTTATGTGTAAGAAGGAGACTGAGACCTCAAAGTGTACAGACAAATGAACACCTGAGTTCATGAAATTTGCTTTCTTTCTCAACTCTTTCATTCTAGAAAGGTCATTGAGGAAAGCTCTGTATTTTATACCAGTCACATTTTTGGTATATATTGCTCTATGTTTCTCTTTCAATAAAAACCCAAGAGCCTCACACTTCCTCCATTTTGGTCCTCATTTTCTCAACTGTTACACCCTCCATTAACTTCAGGTTGTGGTTTTTTAAATCTATGATAATTTGATGAGCAGTTGCACTCAACAACACAGAAAATAGCATATGAAAGCCTGATCTTTCTTGAGTGATATCACAGGTACTACATCAGGTTCCGTCTTGTCCAAGAACATCACCTCACCCTTTCTTATTTGGCTCAATTCCTTAACCATGCCTGTCCATGCCAGCAACATTCTTTAGGCTTTCTCTATATGGTTTCAATTCTATATTCACACAGGATGCATTATAAAATTGTGTCCACAAAGTAGGGACCAGCCTGAATCATGAGGTTTGGGTCCAGTTCCCAGAATATTCATTTTTTGAGAGAACCAGATTTCGGGAATAAAGATTTTTCTGTATAATAAATCTTGCAATAAATGACAAATGCTCCCTAACACCCACCTTTTTCTGTACTGCTTCTTCTGAAGTGACACCAGAAAGGCTCTTCTTTTGCTAAATCGCAGCTATAAGGGCTTTTCATTGAGACTACAGCACCACTTGAATCAGAGCTGCTCTACATAATAATAACAAGGCAAATAAGGAGAATAAATTTGTGGTGAAGAAAAAAAACAATGAGGAACTATGACACTCCAGCAACAGGAAGAGGAAGGGAAAAGAAAGATTTGAGTAGGATAGAGAAGCCCTCAAGAACTGTGATTCCAATTTATGCTGTGATGATGAAGGGATCATAGTGATGGAGACAGTCATTGCCCCACTTTAACCAGCTCCAACCCGATCCTTTTGCTCCATGGAGGAAGCAGCAGGGTCTAAAATCGATAGTGAGCCACGGCTGGTTTGCTTTTCTTCCCTCTTTCTTAGGCATCTCATCTCCATGGCACTTTCCTGCTTTGCCTCTGCCCTGACGTAGATATTGCGCCCAGCTATGTATTATCGGTGAGTACACCACCAGAAGATACTCAGAACAGCAGAAACAAAGCACAGCCCTAAGATGCCACCTCTGATAAACAGACATCAAACTGAGTTCCCCTGGAGGCTTTTGAATCACCCACAGGTAGCATAAAATCCAAGGGAAAAAAAAGTGTTTTCTACTGCTTTTAGCTGTAGCTTTCTTGGAGCCACAACATTTTACTGTAGGTTGCCACTCCATTTTCATCCTCTGCAAAAATGAGGTCTCTGGTAATTAGTGTCTGGAATGATAGCAGGTGTCCAAGGCTGGATTTTTTTTTCTTTCCTTCTTTTTTTCTTCTTTTGTAGCATAAAGGTGAGTTAACAACACTGTCTGTTCTGTTGGGCTCAAGCTAGATCCAGCTGAACTTCAATTCATCCCAGCAGCAAACTGTTTATTAAAGACCTGTCAAATGCCCATATTCTGTGGATCATCATAGGAGCTGACAGTGTGACAAAGGCTTGAAATCCAGTGCATATCACTGGAGGATGCCATTAAAATGAAAGTGAGACCAAAACCTCGCAGCTGTCACTCATTATCTAGGACATTCTCACACAGTAGATCTTGCACACTTCCCTTTATTTAACATGGGTATTCTTTCCTAACTTTCTCATTTTCCCCATAATGAAACATCTTTCGAAAAAAGAAAAAAAATTGGAAAAAAAGATCCGTCTCTGTTAAAGGTGTGCATTTCTATTCCATTTGGAGTTCTCCTGCATGTCCAGTTAATCACTGTATCTCTCCTTTTGGTCACCTGCTGCTTATTTTGTAGGCTGTTATATTTTAGAGCTTGAAAAGAAGAATAAATAGGAATGACTGAATTTCAATCATTCAAACAGAGCTTTTACACGACAAATTGTCCTCAGCCACTTGCCCTTATCTCAGACCAAGCCTGAACATAACTTTGTTCCAGTTCAGATGAGACAGGCTAGTAATATTTCTGTCCTCATTATTTTTTGAGTTTTCTCCCATTTTTTCAGTTCTGGTTTTGACTGGGAATTTAATGGCTGTGAGAACTGGATCAAGGCAGTATCAGTGCTGTCAGCGAACAGCTCTTAGCCGTGAGAAAAGGCTGGTCTGAGCTGTATTGGCTAAGGGTAGGAAATACCTGAAGCCTCATAAGCTCATTCTGAAAATGCTTGACATCCAGTCTGTCAGACCAATTTTACACTCATTTAGCTCCATCAGCGTCAAAGACGTTATGCCAGAATAAGAATAATGGAGTGTTGATTCAGGCTTCTATAATTTCTGAGTAATTCTTGAGTTACTGTAGGCTACAGTATATTTAATTGCTTCTTGTCTTCACTTTTGAACCCAGGTCTCAGAATTCTTTTTATTACAAAATCAGTGGCCAAAGGAAGATACAAATTCAAGACAAGGTCTACAGTATAATTATTTGACTGTGATCTCATCATATGTCTTACGTAATTATGAAACAGTTCCACTTTTTTGTGTCTGTAATTGTTACAAATTCATATTAAAAGGAAGGTCATCCATATTAGTACAGCTTTCAATCTATTGCACTGTGCCGCTGCTTTGATGTTAAAGATTTTGACAAATATATTTGGTATAAGATAACATATTAAGGGTAATTATGTCATCTACACATGAATTTTTATGATTAAAGAATTTTATATTTAGAATCTCAGTGAATAACTTTACACTGTAATTATTTAAAAGTTTTACTTTGCGTTAATATATACACAACTGCTACAAAAATTTTCAGACTAATTCTAGCACAACTGCAGGTTAAATTCTGTTCCATTAAGAATAGAGAGTTAATAATACCAGTCATACAATTAAACTTAGGGGTAATTATACATGTTAAGGAGGTACTTTAAGTGGAATTACAGTGGAATTGCAGTAAAACTGCTATGCAATGAAAAACACTTCATTACCTCGCATACCTGAGGCAGGTGAAAACTAAATCATATGACTTAGTGTATAAACCAGGTATTTAGTTTTTCAGGGACATGTCAATAAAGAACAATAAAAATACAGTGAATATATGTTTTTTTTAAAAATCTTTGATAAATTACATTTAAGCTTAATTACACACAGTAGGAACAAAATGTCCATGACACTGACAGTACAAAAAAGTGTTAGAAAACTAGGCTAGTCACACCAAAGATTTAGATTTTGGCCTTTAATTTCTGAATGCAGTAGAATGCAGTAGCGGGTTTTGGGAGGAATCAGACAGCAGTTACTTTAACTGGAGAAAGAAAAAGAGGATGGTATGAGAAAAACCTGTGTAAGGCTTCTCATGAAGATGAAGTGCCCACTAGAAGGATGCCTGGAAATGTGGAAACCACTCTGGGTACATCCTTCTCATATTTTTTATGACTGAAAAAGGATGGCAGTTGTGTATTACTTTACTATGGTAGCAATACTGCCTCCTGACAGAACAACCCTGGAGGCCTCAAGTGCTGATTAATTGCTCATGACATAAGGAATCATGTTAGTATCAGCTGTAGGATCCAGTTCCCAGGGAGAGAAATTGCAGACTGGTAATTCCTCTTGATCCAAGCTGGAACAAATAATGAAATGATCACACAAATCAAATAATCTGAAACAAGAACCAAAACAAGGGCTGAAGATGAAACAAGAAAGCTTGAGAAGACTACCTGGAAACATCCCTGAAAGACCTTAGAGTTGAACTACGTTTGAAGAGAAAGAAATATTTGCTAGGACAAAACCCACAAAAAGTCTGAACAGACCCAGGACCTCTCTGGTGAAGCTCCTGTCCTAGCCTGGCAAGATGGATCACGGAGGCGCAAGCTGTCCCCAAGTCTGTCAGAGGACCTGAAGAAAGTCATGGCCTGATCTGAGATTTGCTACCGGAGATGCTCTGCAACATGGATGCAGGGAGCTGAAAACATCAGCTTCCAAAAGAGGAAAAGATGTGCACACCAGTGTGTCTGGATGAGTCAGTGGATGAGGAACCGGGCCAGTTGGAAGATTTGGTAAGGCTGGGCACATATATCTTCCACATTGTCTGTAACCAACAGAGACCTGGAACAGAAAGGCTGGATTATCCCAGCCTGCGTAACACAGAAGCCAATTTTTTTTTTTCAGAGAAAAAAGCCTCCCTGGGAGTTCTTGCTTCTGTTTAATTTCATTGTCCAAGTGAAAAACTTGCAGACTAGATAAAAAGTATGTGAGGGAGAGAGGGAAGGGGCATTTTTTAGGCAGCCAACTTGATTAGCTCATCTTCAGTGGTACTGCAGCATCATATCCCCAGGAAAAAAGCTGCTTTATCCAAACCTGGTAGAAACCCTTTGTTTGGCAAGGACTCATCTCAGTTTGCCAGAACACACCCAAGGAGACCCCATCTGAACCTACAGGGAGCTTGTAGAGACCAGTCCTCCTAGCATGCCCAAACATCAGAATCCCAGAGCAGATGAACAGTAGAAAAAAAGACACAGGTCTACCGAAGGTGCCAATTTAAGATCAGCAAAATAAGGCTCAGGACTTTCAGTGGAGACTCCTGAACTTACCAGAGAACTGTGAGAGTTCCTCAGTGCAGTCTAACCAAAGAAGAAGGGGCTACACACTTGGGATATGGGTCACTATAATGCATATGATCTCCACTAACATGTGGAGATACGGCTCAAAGTGTTGGGTAAGGGGATTTAATGGGGCCCATGAAAACTCTGGTAGAGTGAGCAGAAGATCTTTGGTCTGTAAACAAGGGAAATGGGCAACTGGAAAGGAAAATTCACAGGAAAAAAATCGTTAAATACTGACACAATCAAAAGAGACTTTGATAAATCCAAGGCTGGACAAAACAGAGCCTCACCACTGCCCGGTGAGCACCACTCAGCTGCTTCTGTGAACTCGCAGATCATCAGCTGGAGATAAGCTTTGGGGGCAGAAGGCTCTGTGTTCAAATGTGGGCAGTGCAAAACCAGCCTTGGAATTTTGCTAATAAATAGAAAAGTCTATGAAGACATGGGAATAAACAGAAAAGCTGTGAGAGTTGATTTTTACATGATTCAAGAGGAAACGGAGCCCAAACCCATCACAGATGGACACAGTGACAGGAGGGGAGAAAAAGACAGGAGAAAACTTGGATGCTGAAGTTCATTCAGAAGCCTGTTCACATGACCAAACACTCAGTACAATTTCATTTCTGGTAGTTAACTGTGTCATAAACATCAGAAGTGGCCAAAAAATTCAATCTTTAGGAAATCCTTTTAAAGAGGACAGTTAAGTAAAATTGGATTTCTAGCATTTAGAAATAATAGTAATAACACTGGTAATAATAAAACAACAGCATGTCCTAAAACCATTCTGAATTCAATTCCAGAGCTGTAATCTTGGACTCAGTGAAAATACCGTTGATGCTGATCAAGCTGGAGATTGGCACAGCAGTGTACATTGAGCAGCTACTCCATCATGTCATAGTATGAAGAACACTGAACAAGCAAAGTATGAATTAGCCTTCAACCAGTCCCAAATTCTCTCCATATTTTTGGCTAAAATCCATAGCAGAGGATAGAGGGTGAAGGGCTAGAATCTGCTTTGTTTTCAGAATAGTTGTTGACCAGGATGCTAGAGTTAGCCAATGTCCGTGTGAAAACACAGGTGGGGGTGTGAAACTGGAACCTAAAACAAGGTGAGGAGTACTGTCACAACTGCAACAACTGGGTGAGAAGAGGAAATTCTTTAGATGTTGAATGTCATTAAGCTGAGAATTGAATCACAACTCTCAATAATGCTTACAGACATCAATGCTTTGGGACTGGAGTCAGAGCCCAAGGGACCTGGCATGCTGGTGCTATATGAAAAAAGCTTCCAAAGACAACATCTTGGGGGAAAAAAAACTTACCCAAAAGGAAGTTCTGGTTGTGGTTAAATCTGTGAGCCATTCTTGCCATGGGCTGCAAGACAGAATAGCTGTGGTTAGATTAGGCCAAAGTTACTAGCGCTGGCTCTTCTAATTCAAAAATCCTGAGGAAGTGTGCCAGGTGGTTGGAAAAATTGCCTTGTTTTGATTTCATGGTCATACTGAGGCCTGGGTGTGAAAACATAGTAAGGCTGATGCTCTTCCAGATGGTGTTATTGGGAAGCTAATTGCAAACATTGTCTCAGGAAGGAGTGTGAGGAACAAGTTGCTCCAGAGAAGGCAACTGCGTGGGAAAAGTTGAGTATTTCTTTTTTTTGTTTGTTTGTTTTCTTTCTTTTTCCTGTCTTGACTAGTTTGACAAAGTACAGTGAGGTTGCAGGGAAAGATCTAAAAAACATATATTGGTATTAAAATGGAGTGGTTAGAATATAATTTGAAAAGAATTGACTTTCGAGGACCGCGGTATTCCCCGCATGTCGCTACTCAATGTATGTGCAAGCTCTCACTCTGGACTGAAGATCCAGAAAATGAGACACTCAGAGAGGAACACAATGGAGACTATATGTGAAAACTAGAGACTAGGAGAGCTTTCTCAATTTCTGAGAAGTCCCTGGCATGAAGGTAGAAGCCCTGTATCCCATCCTAATTATGTCTGATGTATCTCTAGGACTCCCTGCAGTCTGTCTGCTGGTGGGTCTTGTGCTGGACCATGGTGGACAATCTCAGCCTCCGATGACAGTCACAGCTTGTGAGTGCTATGGTGTATCTCTAGACAGAGTGTACAAGCAGCAGACAAAACACATCCGTGTATATTAATTTCCTTACATGTTTTATACCTGCCTAAGTGGGAAGGGTGAGAAATTAATACGTTCAGGCAAAATCTGCTTGTGCAGTTTGCCTCTGGAACAGGTAGAGAGGGTCCGGATCTGCAATGGGGGAGGAAAAGATTATCATTGAATCCCAGTTAAAGATGTTTTTTTTCAGGTTTAACATCTCCAGTTAAATTATGTATTAAATTCTTGCCAAGATGGAGGCATCTCAGAGTGAAGAAGAGATTTTTAATTTCAGTACCCATTTTTTTCTTCCTCCCAGTTACCACTTCCTTAGCATGTAGTATGTTTTTAGTTTGGGGTTTCAAATCTCAAGAATTCCTTCTATACCATGATTAAATGACTTCTTTTTATTGAAAGTATTTGTTGTCCTGATTTTATTTCTTCAACAAATAAATCATAAACATTTTTTTCCGTTTCGTTCTCTCCATTTTTGTTTTAACTTTTCAGTTGCTGCTGAAGATCAAGCCATCTCTTTTGGTTTTCAATTCATTTTTCTTCATTAAAAACTCGTTTTCATATAATTGCCAGGTTTTATGTCATATTTTAACTTGAAAACTTTTCTAAGTGATTGCACAGTTTTGGTGCGAGTGGTAGAAAAGCCTCATGAACTCATGCCTCATTTACAATTACCAGCTCCCCAGGTTCGCCCAGGCTGTAGTGGCAGAATCCAATCTTTTCCAGACCCCTAAAATTGGGATCTCTTTAGCATCTCTGAAAACATGTAGGAGAATGGTTTAGAGGCCAGTTTAATTTGGCAAAAGAGCACCGTGTTGGGTGCAGAAAGCATGTAGGCATTAAAACAATTGGGCATGGCTAGCATTAACTTACTCTAGTGTTTATGATTAAAGCGAACTTGTCCAAACAGTTAGTCAGACGGAGCTGAGTTTGCACAGCTTTGTCAGGATGTCTTGTGTTATTTAGGTTCTGGTTGGAATGCAGAGGCAAAGATGCGTTATGATACACAAGTACAGAGCGGAGAAATTTGTCAGAGTTGAGAGGATGGGGACAAAATGCTGGTTAAACCTCTCCAAGCCCTGTCTCTTTTTTGCAGTGGGCATGGTAATAAATTCAAGTTTTATACCGGCTATCTCTCGTAGCTATTCCAAGGCCCTGGTAGGGAGAGGAACTTTCTAGCAGGCTGAAGGAGTACAGGTGGTTGAGTTTACCAGCTTTCCAAGTGGTTTTCATTTCTTTTTCCTTCCTGAGACAGTTAAATGCACATTCCTCAGCTGTGTAAAAACAAATGGCCTCCTCTCCCACTTCGAGTGGATTTTAAATGAAAGCCAGGCTTAATTAGGGCTTTTGAAAGCTTAAGAGTTAATGCCTGCCCGTTAAACACTAACCACCAATCATTTACTTTCCGTTTGGAAGCAATAAGGATCCGCAGAAGCATCTCCAGCCCTCAGCACTCACAGGAACATCGACCTGGGCTGCAGGGATGTGTTGGTGCGGACCATCCTAGGGGGATGGATCATGTGTGTGGCACCATGCCTGGCTCAGGAGGGCAGGCAGAGGCCAGGGAAAGAAGAAGCAGATGTTTGACCTTTCAGAGGCTTGGAGAAATATCTCCAGCTCGGGAAAAAACAGGAAGATAAGCTTGTCTTTCTGTCGGATTTGCTGTGGGGTGGAGAGAGGGATCGTCTCCGAGTGGCCACCAGCAGACCAGCAACACCTGGCACTTTGCTGGCCAGTTCTTCAGCTCCCCAAGCCAACCGTGTGATGGTGATGTGTACCTGGTGAGGACCACAGCTGTACAGGATGAATCCCTACAGCCATCCCTGCGCAGGAAACACCGCAAGAATTATTGTTCCTCCTTTATAGGCTTGGGAAGCCAGGGATTAAATGAGTTGTCAAAGGCCACACAGAGAGCCAGTGGCAAAGCAGGCAGGACGCCGAGAGTCCTCTCTGCTCACAGACCACACTGCGTTTTAAAGGCAGCCATTCAACAAGCCTGTGGCTTGTATATATGTTTAAATGGAAGACAAATTGCAGCATTTTTGCCTTTATTTGCACTAGTAACATCTGTCCAGACTTCTAAGGCTGCACAATGACTGATGAGTAGCTCAGTAAAGTTCTCTAGCAGACAAAATAGATATGTAACACACAGGGAGTTATATGTTTAGCTTCCCTGCAAAAATCTCACTCACAGTCTTGTAACAAATACATAATTTTATGGCCTATTTCTCAATCATATTCTGCTACATAATATCACGCTAAGAACTGCTAGCTACCTTGCCAATGGAAATATGTTGCTGGCAAGCATTAAGTCTCTCCAGATCTGCTCAAGGAGTCATAACTGTAGCTGTATAAGCAAATAGATCATAAGCATATTCCTTTCTGCATTTTTTCCCTCTTTTCCTTCTCTATCCTCCTTCCTTTCTGCATTTTTCCCTCTTTTCCTTCCCTATCCTCCTTCTTTTCCCTCTTTTTCCCCTCTCACTTTCTTGCTTTCTCCCCCATCCCTCCCCCTCACTCCCTCCTCCATTAGTGTTTAGAAGATTTCACAGTTTTCTCCCAACCCTGGAAAGAATGTAAGTCGATGCTGCTGATTGCCTTTGAAAACATTTGGAACAAATTATCTCTACTTTTGGAATCTCAGTAAAGGAATGTGAGCCTCACTGGAGAAATATGAAATACAGGGTGGGATTCACAGAAGGTCTGTAGCTTTCCCCACCTGCCCCCCCTTTCCTTTAAAAAAAGAAAATAATATGTTTTTCTTTATTTTTTTTCCTTCAATTTTTTTTCCCTTCTTTTTGTTATTTAATGCTGGAAAATATTTCATCTGGGAAAAGTGAAGAGTCTAGGGAAGTGCTTTTTGTGAAGCGGCATCTTCATCAGTTCTTTTAAAGGTGAAAATGATGATTGGCATGAGTCAGCTGTTGGTATGAACTCCATGAACCCAGCTGGCTTGATGAAGAAATGAAGCAGATCTTGGATTTTCTTTGTCTTCTCCGGTGAGGGAGGATTTGGATCACTAAAATATCTTTTCTTTGCCTTATTCTGCTCTTAGATAATCTGCCTCAGTTTCCCTGCCTGCAGGTTGCAGCCACTCTGTGGTGCTGGGGAGTTGCCACCGGTAAAACAACAGAGATGTGCTGAGGAAAGGTGCTGTGTAAATTCAGGATAAGTCGCACATTTCCAGATGCAGATTTTCTTATGTGCAAGAGTATTTGTATCCAAGATTTTATTTTATCTTATTGCAGAAAATGGTGCCAACCAGAAAGTTTGGTTCCAAATCATGATACAAATGGCTCAAATTTGGTGGAGGGAATTGGGAATTAAGGGTTTTTTCTTTTTTTTTTCTTTTTCTTTTTTGTTTGTTTTATTTTGTCTTGGATTCAGACTCACGCCTAGCATAAATGTAAAAACCTTATAACTGAAAGATGGTTGACTTTGCGCTCCTTGAGGCCTTAAACTCAAAAGAAGAATGGCTCAAATTAGATTGTGCACTGGCAAATATTTGCTGACGCACAGGCAGTTTGGAGGGCAGAGCAGCAGGAGAAGCAGGTGGAGAGAGAAATGCCAGTCCTTGCAGAACCAGTAACTGGCCAGTTCAGAGACGCTTGCTTGGTTTTGGGAATGTTACATTCTTTTGCTTTCGAAGCTTAATCAAGAGAAAATGAGGACAGAAACTTGCCCTGTGGAGGATGTCAGACCCAGAGGTGTCGGTTGTCCTGGGCCCCGAATGGCCACCAAGCAGCCATTGGACGATGACATGACAGCTCCAGAGAAACTTATCCACTGAGGAAGGGTGTCCCACAAGCGTTTTCAACAGGTAACTACACTGAGCTTTTGCTTACTTGGCAGAAAAAGGAAGGCACCAACAACCATTACTTTTTCCCATTTCTCCTCTGCTTTTCTGGAGACGCTCCAAAGCAACTGAAGCCTATCCGTGCTAAAAAGCTGATGTGGCTTCTCGGCTTAGCCTGGTAAGCAGAACTGAATATAAATTGCTCTGAAGATCAAATAAACTTTTTCTTTTATTTTCTTTTTTTTTTTTTTTTTTAAAGAAGAGTAGATTAAAACTGGTTTCTAAGCTTTGGACCTTTTGTTTTGTTTCCTTGACTCATAAAGCCTTGGTGAATCCTGCCCTTAAGTACCAGAGATGCAGAGAGATGCCAAAGCCCTGGCAGGTTTGAATCTGTTCACATAAACTTCGTGGGTGTGAATTTGATTCTTTCCAATGATTGTTTTGGAATGATTTAGTCACGTTGTTTTGACCTACTTTCCCTAGCTGCAAACTCCATGCAAGCTGGTTATTTATACAAAAGGACCGTGAAGGTTATTTCATATACTGGTATGTTATTTCTGATAAATTTCATAAATAAGCTAAGAGAAAAAAAACTAACAAAAAAGAAAAGAGGAAAAAGTAATTTTAGGCAAAACCAAGAATGTACCATAGAAGGCAGCTCTTTTTCAAAACCCTGGAGAAATTTTTAAGGCAAAGGAAATGTTCAAGAGTAACTCCAGAAGGTTTGGTCCTCAAAATCTTCTAAGACAACAACTGGGTGAGAATTCATTGTGGAATAAAGAAAAGAAGATTACTTAGTGAACAAAATCAAGTCCTCCATGCCTGTGTCAAGTCACAAGTTGAAGGGTTGAGAGGTAGCTGGGACATGAAGGAATGTCATCTGCAAGGGGCCTGGGGACCATCTTCCGACAGTTCCCTGCTGGATCACAGGTGGTAAATTACCAGCAGCTGGGCCATGGGGGTATTTTTTGGAGACTTTCTCCTGGTTGGACTGACAGGCAGTTTGGGCTTTTGAGCACTACTGTGACAGCAAAAACAGAGGTTTAGATTTCTGCCTCGTGGAGAATGAATGTGCCCTACGGAGCTGGGAAGAGATAGGAATCAGGAAGATCATAGGAGGCTGGGAGGCAGCAGTTGAGGTGGGGAGTCATTGAAGGGAAGTTAATAATATGAGTGGGAGGTAGTCTAAGAAAATACATTAGAAGTTGAAATGTACACTTGATGTGCAAATCTAGCCCTTTGCATCTACGACTTTCAAAACGGTCCTAGGGAGTGAAGTGCCACAATTTCTTACAGGACGCTTGACATCTAGTAGCTTTATGTGCCTCTGGTAATCAACCCCTTCATATCTGACAGCTGGATTCGGAGCAAACACGCTTCTTCCAGTGTTTACTGACGTCTTGGAGCAACACTATTGCTATGAAAAACACAAATTAACCTCTTGTCTCCACCAGGGAAATCAGAAATGATCGTTAAAACCATCAAGTTCCCACTTTCTATATAACACAAGCAGGAAGACATCCCTGTGTTGGGTCAGTTCTGAACCAAAGAACAGAAAAAAAAAAAAAGTGGGGTGTAAATATATCTTCAACACCAGATCTCTTGGGCTTTAGGAAATCCACATAAGCACACAGCTCCACTCAGCTTACAGGAATGAAATATTACCAATAAAACATCATCAATAGGTTTTCACATGCAGCAATTGGAACACAAAAGATATTTAATCGTCAAGGATAGCATACTTCATGGCTGAACCTGGGATAACTCTGTGAATAATTTCTATCCCTTTGCATTTTCTGCATTTCAGTGCTGTGCAAGACAAAGAAAACATCTGTTGGGAAAGTATCATTTCTGTGGCAAAGGTTACGAATTGAACTGCTGTTCTGTAAATATGTATATATGTCTGAGATGTATGCATTGTTCTGAAAGGAAGCCAGTCATACAGACACAGATTTTCCTGCAAGAAATATAATTCACTGATGCACAGTTGCTGTAATTTAAAAAGCACTATTTGCTCTTCTCATATATGGATTTTTTTTTACATTCAAAGGATGTGTTTTGCTAATAAGTCTGTGCATATGTGCTGCGGAAGAGGGAAATCTTCACCTAGAAATCTCCCATGCTCGCTGAATGCTACCTTTTCAGCTAATGAGATTGCTGTCACCTAAATTTTCATTGTTTTAAGAGCAAGTGGCTGCCGACAGTTTCCTTTCAAGCTTGAATGATGAAAGGAAAACACCACGCTGCCTCATCTGGCTAGCTTGCTGAGAGCTAATGAGCCTGAGGCTGCACCCATCTTTGCTATACTGGTGTGACCTTATGTCTACTAATGCATAGGGAAGGAGTGAAAAATGTACTGCTAGTTCCCTCCAACAGTTCCCTGGGGACATGCTGAATGTGCCAAACAATTTAGTAAATATATATCAAGTTACTGCGTTGAACCACACTCCAATGTATTGTGACCCTGGGTATCTCAATCAAAAGATCATATTTTATTTTTGCTTATCTTCCCCCTCTGTGTTCAACATTTGTTAATTCCTCTCTGAAAAGGATGTCTTTTCTTGCTAAATTTTAAACCTCGCACAAAAATTTTCACTTTGTGATTAGTTTTACAACAGACTACCTGAATTTTTTAACTGTTTTGGGGGTGGCTTTTGGGTTTGGGGGTCTTTTGGTGTTTCTTTTTTTTCAAAAACTGATAGCACAAAGTAGCAGGGACCAGGCATCTCACAGACTTTCCATGCACAGTCAATAGAAAATATCTCAGGGTTTCTCCTCTGTAGGATCTATTCCCTTTTTCTGATCAGTTTCCACTAATATTGCTGGAAAACAGATTTACTGGATTTTAAGATCAAACTTTCACTTGCAAACTTTATTTTGCTAATACGCAATTTGAAATTCTCCCTGTGTGCTAGTTACTTGCTGAAACCATCTAACGGGGAATATAAGTGCCACTAAGCAGTATGCATATACATATATATATATATGTATATATAACTAGTTCTGTAAAACTGAAATATTCACAGTGCATAACTATAATGGCTCAAGAGGTTTTTGACTAAAAGGAATTATGTTAAGGCAGTTAAAGAATTTTACTTTCCCAAAGAAAATCAAGGAAAAATGTAAAAAATTTGAAATAAGTTACTAAGATCATAACATAATAAGGTCATAAAATAAGATCATTTATTTTCACAGCTCTAGGACTTGCCATCTTGCTGTTCTTACCACCCTGTGGTTCAGGGCTTTGATCTGGCCACTGATCTGTCTGAGTTATACAGCAGATTTGGTTTTTGTCTGATAGTACCTTCTTATTTCTTGATATTTTTGGCAACACCTGGAAAACACAGCCTAGACTGACAAGTATCTCTGTTTACGTACATGTGTAGCATGGAGAAGAAGTGAATTTAAAAAATAAAAAAAAAAGATTTTTAACCTCTGTCAGGAAGCAGTCAGTAATTCTGAATATTTTGGGGTGGTCTGGTCAAAAAAACAATGGATAAATTAGGTTGAGAGAACTACTCCAGATCTTTCCTTGATCAAGTCAATCTTACATCTTCTGGTAGCATTAACACTAGCTGTGACACTTTCATACCTTATCCATTTTACTCCATCATAAATTCACACATAAACCTTTAAAAAAATACCCTTCAGGCTGGTTAGAAAGCAGAACAAAGCCCTCTAAAACGTACCCTTTCTTTCCCCTGTGACACAAGGATGTGCAATGGATAAATTAGGTTGAGAGAACTACTCCAGATCTTTCCTTGATCAAGTCAATCTTACATCTTCTGGTAGCATTAACACTAGCTGTGACAAATAAAGAGCTTCACTTTCATACCTTATCCATTTTATTCCATCATAAATTCACACATAAACCTTTAAAAAATACCCTTCAGGCTGGCTAGAAAGCAGAACAAAGCCCTCTAAAATGTACCCTTTCTTTCCCCTGTGACATGAGGATGTGCTTAACACAGCGCAGAATCACTGCTTCGTCCAAGGAGATAAATAATTTAGATTTTCTTCATAAGATACTGTTGGGCAAAAAGTCCTGGGGGATTTGCTCACTTCTAGCAACCTTGGAGCATGTGGAGAGTAAACCTTACTTACTCCAGAAGGCCCATCAGCTGTTGGCAGCAGCACCCTGTATATTTTATCACTTGATGAAATTTAGAGATCTTTACACGTACAAACAGACATTTTCAGCTGTTCCACCCAGCTCATGGCTCCCCTTCATCTGCTTTCTGAGGCCTCGGGAAAACAAATTTCTACCACTTCCCTCGAGGATGGTCTTGGCAACAGAAGAGGTGCTTATCTTTTGGGAAGTCACTCCCCACACTGAAAGAAAAGGGCTTTGCAAAAGCCAGTCCTGATCTCTGACAAGTACAACATTTTCCCAATTTGGCGGGCAGAGGATGCCAAGAGGAAGGATGAAGCCATTGACCCAAGGCAGGTCTGGACTGACTGTGTGTCCCCAGCCCCGTGGTGCTGGCCAGGGCTGTCTTTGCCAGACGTGCTGCGAGGGGTCAGCTCTGAACACAGACCTCCTGCCCTCTGCCTCGGTCTCCGTGCTTTTTTGAGCGGGCTGTTTGGTTTTGCAGTTGCCAACCAGCAATTTTCCTCTGTCACTGGAATGGCAGAAGCGCTGGCTCTCTGATGCAGGAGCTGCCTTTCCCTCGTGTTAAGCCTGCGTGAGTCATGACTGTGTAGCAGTCACCCCATGCCTTTTGCTTTCTGTAGCGTCAGCGTTTCCCTGCAGTAGCTGTTGCAGGGCACCGTAAACCCTGTGTATCTGCCTGATAACCCCTGAGCCTCGAATAACAGCAGCAACGTTGTCTTCTATGTGGTGAGAAAGTATTAGGTCTGAAAAATGGAAACTTATGTTTGATTTCCTGTATTTGCCTCCGTCCACACCTTCCTGAACTGCGGCAGTAAATCCTTCATGATAATTATTATCCTTTAAGACTCACAGCACAGCAAATGCTTACACACTGCTTAATGCACAGAGATGCAGCATGGCTCTTATCCAAAAGCTACAATCAAACCAGGACAAGATTAAGTATATTCAAGGCAAACACACCCACAATCTAATCAAGACAAAAGAAGAAATCCTGGCTCTGTTTGAGTCGATGGGAGTTTTGCCACTGACTTCAGCGAGGTTAGGATTTTGCCCAAGATAAACAAGTATGAGACAAGACAAAATAAAATAGTTTAGAAGTGGGAAGGTTTGTGGATGAGTCATGGGAGAGTAAGGGAAGGGATATTTATTTCCTGGAGGGAATGAAGATGAGGCAAAAACGAAATATGAATATTTATTGTTGGCTGAGTGCAGTGAAAGAGAAGCAAAGGGTCCCAGCGTGCACCACAGTGAGGACTCTAGACTTTTTGACATTTTCAGGGATGCCACCGAAGGTACATGTGCCCCTGGCAATCTGCTGATGAGAGGTCGACACTGTGGCCCATTAGACAGCATGAGAAATGGCTTCACCAAAACCTCACCTATTGCATTTTTCTTCATTGCAATTGTTCCATCCTGCAAAGGTTCTGGAAGGTTTTTTAGTATGCTTTATTTTCCATTTCTCAGCACCAGGAGAGCAATAATGAATGTGTCAAAACTAAAAGAACCTCCTTTGATTAAAAAATAGTAGAAATAACATGTGATTGAAGATTCTTTCTTCTAATGTGTCCAGCTCAGCATGAAAACTTAGTTTAAATTTTTATACATTTTTTTTTCCAAGCAGCAAAAACATTTCACCTGTTGGGGTTTTTTTTAGGAATGGATTTCTTGGTGATACAGTGTGACTATATATTTATTAAAAGTTGGAAGAGAACAGGATCTTTGACTCTTGGTCTTGTTCTCAACGGAAAGTGAGGACGTGCTGGGTCTTGTCTTAAGAAACACTTCCTGCCCTCAGCCTCATGGTTCCTGCCACTTGCAGGACCAGTCACTGGGGAGAGGACCTGTAGCTGCTTCGTAAGTGATCTTATTGGTAACTTCACCATTTGGACTTTCTTTTAGCTGCGGTGAAATAGTCAAGTGGATAAAATGTTATGGCAATCTCAGCAAGCGGTAGCCTTGCTGGAGTTTCCATCACTCTGCAAGGAAAGCTGTGATCCATCCCTAGAGATGCTCAAAACCTGACTGGACATAACCCTGAGTAAACTGTTCTGACTGACCTTGCTTAAGCAGAGGGCTGGACTACATGGTCTTTGGAGGTCTCTTCCAACATCAGCTGCTCTATGATTTTGTGTGTTCCTTACAAGTAAGAAAAAAAGATTTTAGCCAAAACAGGCTGAAGTTGATGTTTGAATCACAAAATCACAGAATCACAGAATGTCAGCGGTTGGAAGGGACCTGAAAAGATCATCTAGTCCAGGCCCTCTGCCAGAGCAGGATCACCTACAGTAGGTCACACAGGAACACGTCCAGGCGGGGTTTGAGTGTCGCCAGAGCAGGAGACTCCACAACCTCCCTGGGCAGCCTGTGCCAGGGCTCTGTCACCCTCACAGCGGAAAAGTTTTTCCTAATATTTTTGTGGAACCTCCTGTGCTCCAGCTTGAACCTATTACCCCTTGTCCTGTCACTGGATGCCGCTGAGAAGAGCCTGGCTCCGTCCTCCTGACACTCCCCCTTGATGTATTTATAAATATTAATGATGTCACCCCTCAGCCTCCTCTTCTCTGAGACCCAAGAGAATAGAGAGAATGTACTTAACATGTCACTGTCTTAAGTCTTGTGGGTCTGGATAAATAAAAAATTCCTTCTCCTAATCCTCCCACTTGCTGTGGAAGTTACTCAGGGACATCGCCTCTCCCACATCCAATGCACACATGCAGACAAGAACATCTCCGAGCAGCCTGGGCCAACTCTGGTAGAACTGACAGAGGTTTCTTCACACACTTGACTGGGAACAAGACTGAGCATTAGTAGCACTGACATGGCAGAACCAGCTTAAGAAATTAAAGATGCTGACAGTTTATGATGCCTATAACGATAGTGGCTTCCATTAAAACGTCATTAATGAAACAGCTCTTACCAACTTAATTTACTATTCTGAGTGCGTAGAAAATGTTTGGCATCCTCTATGCTAGTGAACAGCAATTTACTAAACTCTGTCAATCACAATTTCCTGCAAGAACTGAAGACAGCACAGAGAGAAAGAAAACATTTTGGCTCAGTCAGAAAGAGTCACTGTTCTTGGGACTGCTTAGTGTTTCTTCAGGGCTACTTAGTGCTGCTGACTGAGAAACTTGACTGCTTCCCTGCTCTGCATTGACTCCCTGCTAAAAGGTGAACAGATCTGAAATCCATTTTCCCTCTGCAGTCTAAGAAGACAGTGTACAAACAGAGCACGAGCAGCACATTGGCAATGGATAGACAACACCAAGCAGTAGAGTGACCACCTCCCTGAATTTTGTCTAATTTCTTACAATCTCTGTAACGTCTTATGGCTGTGGGTTCCTCTGTAACAGCCGGGGAAGAAGAGCTAAATTCAGCCCTGCAATGCCCTTATATCTCTTATCTGGTTTCTACAGCAACCCCCTTGGGCATAAATAAGATGAACTTCAAAGCAGCAAGAGGATGATGAAGGATCTAGCGTGAGGTTTGTAATGAGTGCTTGAAAATAACAAAGGTGCATCTATCCTTGTGGCAGAGGTACAGAAGAAACCAAAGACAACAGAAAGCACAGTAAACTGATAAACAGGAAAAGATATTCTACAGTTTTGCATTCTTTCAAATTGCCTTTCTTTAAAATGTCCCTGTATGGGCACACGTACTCCTTTGCAGCAAGAAGAAAGACATTTTGTGGTGAGAACTTGTTAATGGCTCAGCCCAGAAAATTCCCAGAGAAGTCTTGCTTTCAGACAAACCTCACCCTACTCCGCTCTGAAAAATTACATTCCAGTCTTTTCTTGCATTAAGTCTCTATATGGTTATCTGTTACTGGAACCACAATGAGTCCATAAACCTCAGACTCATCCTCGGCCTGGAGGGTCTCCAAATCTTTAACAAGTATTGTTTCATTCAAGTTATTTATTCACCTAATCAAAAAAGTAAATAATATATACAGTTTCAGGACTTCAAAGATTCTGGCAGGATACGAATGAAGCCACAGTTTTCCTAATGCTGGTGAGAGCTGATAGCAGCTATTTGGTAAAGCAAGCTCTGACTGACTCACACAGAAAATACCTCCTGGAAGCAAGGACCATTAAAAAGCCCCAGGCTAAATCATGTGGATGAAGCAAGATTCAGACCTCAAATACTAAGGGTAGACATAATTACTGTTGTCATAAAAAACAAGTGTTTAACCCAGAATGATATCTATCTGCTACGCTGAAAACATGAGTCCTCCAATAACGTAAATAAGCCATATGCTGTTCCAAGACTACCTTGACTGGTTTCTTAAGCAATTGGTTTATTCATATACAATGAAATCAAGCAAGAGGTGGTGTTTCTAAATTTGTTTGGAGATATTACATCAGTTAATTAGTATTTTATATCAGGATGAAACTTAAATAAGAATTCTACATTCAGTGTTGCTTTCTGCCTTACCTGAAGGAACAAGTGGCAAAATTTTAAGGCAGGATCCAGCTTTCATTGTTTATAAACTTGTTTAGAAATTAAGGGTATTGCAACCATTTTGAGCAACAACTCACAGCTGTGCCCTGAAGAAGTCAATTTACTTAATGCAGTGACATATGCAAGAAAGAGAGATGACTGATCCATTTACAGATGAGAGCCGTGAGGGATGGATTTAAAAAAAAAATACTAAATATACTGGAGGGTCATTCAGACAAGTGTGAATGGACAAAACGAAGTTGTTGCATCAACAATAGTGAGTCTGAATGTAGGACAAATAAGAGGAGGCAATCAAGAATGACCATAAAAAAGGCATGGAGATAGAATATCTAAGCATAGCACTAAAGAATGAGACACCCCTCCCCACCCTCCAAAATGGATTTGAAGGTACTTACTGAAATGGGCCAGCTGTTTAAGAAGCAGAAGAGAAATATCTTGTGAGTCTTGGTGCATTTTGCTTTGAACTACAGATGCAAACAGCTGATATTAGAGAGCATTCTTAGTTCACCCCTCTATTACCACCTTTTCTACTAACAATCTTTTCAGTCAGCTTAGTTAGGCTGGCTAGGACTATATAAACATTTCCATGAAAACTCCAAACTGAGCACCATGTTTCTGGCTTTCTCCCCAAATTAAAGCCTAAGATCAGTTTTTTAAGAAATCTTTTACAGAATTGTTAGAAAGAAAACTTCTCCCTCTGGTAAAGCTTATAGTCTGCAAAAAAAGCCAAGTATAAAGCCTCCCTTCCAATGGAAAACATCTATTCCTTGGTTTAAGCAAAATTACACACTTACTTCTCATAGAGACACAGCAATGATGAAGTGATCCTCATCTGGGGTCATTCCTACTTGAGGTCATCCCTATTTGACCAGCTCTGAGATATCTCTATGGTATGGTCACCTGATGTGATAAACAGTTATATTTTTGTTATGGTAGTTGCCACAAACAGCTGGCACAGTAGGTGGCAACACAAAAATGCGATAGGGAGTATGAGCTCAGGACGCATCCAACAGAAGGTTGATTTTTTTCCCTGACAGGCCAGAGCAAACCAGTTATCTGTTTCCCCAGCTACAGCATCGAAGTCTATGTTTAGGTATTGAAAAAACTGTGAATATCTTAGCATAACTGGGAAATACAAGATTATCCCCCTGAAGTTATTTAAGCAGGATTGCTTTACTTATACAAAGTGGTTTCTCTATGGTTGAGCACAATGTCTAGTCCTGGTATTAATACCTCCCGCTTCTAAGTTTGATAAACCTCAGTGAGATGCCAGGTAGTCAGTGGAGACAAGCACTGGGACCACAGTGTGAAACTTGTGATGAACCTCCTGCACTGCCACCAGATCAAGCTGTTATCTGCTGAGTTACTATGTCACTTAGCACATCCATCTTGCAATGCAAAGTGAGAGCAAAGCCACGCTGGTGTGTTGATCAGTACCTCCAACAATCATCTAGTCCAAGAGCTTACACTGTGCTATCCTGGTTACTTGCAGTTTGTGAACATCCATGTGGTGATTTTGTGTGTAGAGATACAGAAGGCCTCATGTGTGAAAAATAGATCTTTTAAAAGCAGAAGAGAACAGAAAGTCTGACATCGAACCAATCATGTCACATCCCATCCTGTTTCATGCCATACTGACATTCTCCTTTAGGAGGTCACTCAAAGATGCACCAGCTGTAACCTGCCTCCTGGCCAAAGATGGACCAATTTATCAGTTTCTGGTACCTTGCACAGTCGTTCAGACTTGCAAAAGGTCACTGTGAAATACAGCAGATCAGGGCTCTGCTGTTGAACACTCACTGTGTGCAGATATAAATGCTGGCCACTGCAGAAAGCAACTGAGAATAGACCCAATATGTTGTGTTAACTGAATGTCTGACCGGACATAAGTAGAGGAAAACTAGAGGAAAAGGAGGACTCGGCTTCTTGTTCCTTAACACAAACATTCAGACAATTCTTTTGTAGTTACAAAGTGCATTTACACCGTCTATAACATCAGAAATAAGTACAACATCAGAATTTACTGGAATTGCCAATGATTTCATTGTCTATATCAGAAATATAACATTCTTCATGATGTTCTATAAAGAACAAGGTCTTTTGTCGTTGTATCAAACAGCATCTTAAATAATGTTGCCCCTCGTGCCAAGGTGAAAGTTGTAGCAAAAGCTCAACATTCAGATGGTTTGGAAACATATCTGATACAGATATTCACAAAAGAACCGGTTTTGACATGCTGCTCCAATGGCTTCCTGGCTTGCTGGACAAATGGAACTGATTTTGTAGACAGACATGAAAAACCTGATTTGTTAGGATGCTCTTACAACATTTGATAAAGTTCTACCCAAGACACAATCTAGCTACATGGTGAAGGTGGAGAATTGTAGAGGAGATCATTGGTGGGAGAGGGAGTGGCTAAAGAGCAGACAGCAAGGGCTAACAGTGAATGTTGAATCACTATTCTGGATGGAGACAAAGCTCCTAGATCGCGTGTTTTTCTCCTCATGCTGGCATCTTTCACTGGTAATAAGGGGAATATCAGAAGGTGGTATAGATATGGCGTGAGCATGTAAATTTGATTGAGAGGAATATCATATCGTTCTACAACACGGTGCAAAATCATGAATCCTGAGGCCAAGTATCACTGTATTTTGATATTGTGATAATATGAGAACTCATACTTTGGAATGACTGAGGGGGAGATGGCCTGGAGGCATCAGCTGATCACAAGATGAAGTTGTGGAATGACATATATGATCTAATAGCTTGCAAAAAAGGGAGTTATTTCTAGTGAGGAAAATGAAGTGTTACTGTTCAGGAATCCTCTGAAGACATGTTCAAGAGAGATGGAGCAAGTGTGCAAGAAGTTATAGATACGTCAAAGGAATTCTTGCAACTGTAAAGCAGAACCCAGCCATTTTAAAGACGTTCCTCTTCACAAAGTAAAGGGAAATTTGAAAAGTTTATGCAGTGGATTATATGATGTACTTGAAGTATTCAAGGCTAAACTCAGCAGTCCAGGGGATATGTAGGCACATACCAGTCTCAGTTTCCAAGTCACTTGTAGATCTTTACAACTATTATTTCTTGTATAAATACCAATTTTTAGCTTAGATACCTTCATCTTTTTCCGCTAGTGCTTACCCCCAGTCCCCTTCACTTCACCAGGCTAAAACACTAGCCCTTGTAAGAGCATTCACCTGATCAGATGGGCAAAAAGCAGGGTGACTTCACCCACACCGTGCACAGATGGGCATGGCAGAGCTCCAATTGACCAGTTGCCTTGGAACAGAGCTGTACCATCTTCTTCAGGGTGACTTATCTCTAGCCCATCCACTGTTAATACGACCCGATAGCTTCTAGACTGGAAGTGATTGACTTCTGAGGAGCTTGAAGAATCTGCCCATTAAGTTAGACTCTCTCTACCAGTGCTGCCTTTCACCTAGGGGCTGAAGAGTAGGTAAACCAATGATACCGCTGAGGTAGTGGCTGCTCAAACAACTGCCCAAGCAAAATGTGGTAAAAGCCAATGTGGTAAAAGCCAATGACCCTCAGGTGTCTGTATCCAGCAAAAGTTGTACTTTTCTGCAAGGTCTCTCATCAAGTCTGGAGGAGTAGTGACAGGCACAATTTTTATCACTTATGAGTTGCAGACTATTCATCATGGCTTCCCAGAAAATTGTTAATGTGTCAGGTATATATCTGCATACCTGCCCCCGCAAGTATGAAACAGAAAGTACCAATAGTGCAAAGAAAGGAGATTTATTTGGAAAGAATAGTACTATGGGGTTTGGCAAGAGAGGAGTATTTGACAATTTTATCTGTTACACGTCAAAGATTTTGTAGAATCAGATTCTGTCTGTCCCAGTTCTGCTTTAATTTTTCTTTGATTCTCTTGCAGTCAATATTTCTGTATTCCTATTACTCTAGCAAGTGTTGGTGTCAGCTGCAAGTTTTACTTGTACTTTGAAATATCGAAATATATTTTTTCTTAACTACAGCAAAGTCTTCCACCTTGGAATTTCAGTTTCTTTCACAACCTGGCTGCCTATAGCCAACTTCACAATTCCTCCTCTAACTACCCTGATTATAGACCCAGATAGACTGCCTTTTTTAAACAAACAAACAAACAAACAAACAAACAAAACTTCACATTAATCTCTGCAAAATTACAGATTAATGCAAGACTAGTTGAGATAAGAGGAACGAGATAGCAGGTACTAAATATGTTCTTCAGACAAAGTAGTTTTGAATTTGCTCCTTATTTTCCAGATGGTCAGCTTTAATTTTAAACTCTTCATCATTATAGACTATGGCTAGCATGAAATCTTAACAATTGTCGAAGATTTTTAAGCCTGAGAGACAAACCTTCCTACCTATGTGGGTTCAGAAAGAAAGTTTTTCAACTGTTTGTGTCCACAGAGATAACTAGCTCCCAAAACAGTGCTCTGGAAAGTGTTTTGAGATCTCTGGATGAAAAGAAATCCCTTCTTCAAATCCAGTAAATGTACAAAAGCATAGTTTATTTGAAATGCATTGGCATGTTTGAAATTCTTTCTTTGCAGTTTTCCATAAGAGAAGCCCTGAACCTTGAGAAGTAATGAGGACACCTCACTGTTCAGGAGGCACCACTGTTAGCGAACGTGTCAAAGTCTGATAACATAAACAGAGACAAATTTCCTTGTGTTGTTTGAATCCATCAGCCCTGAAAGTGAGATGTTGGTTCATCAGACCAAAATGGCCAGTTCAACTGGATTAGCAAAGTTTCTGTAACCACTCAGCTTTCTTTCAAGAAATATTTCTCTGTATGAAGGCCATCAGCTTTGGGAACTTATAAACTCTGTTACATTAGACTATTCCTATAGAATAGTCTAATTCTTTACGAGAAATCTGTTTGCCACCCAGCAGTATTAAGAATGTTAATTTCTGTAGACTTTTTTTGCAGCAGTTACATCCAAGAGTGCAATTTAAATCAGCTGGAAAAAATACATTACTAATGCTAAGAAACACCAGCCTTGGCCATGACAGGAACATTGTGCAGAAAGTCTGGCTAGAATAAAAGTTTTGGACCAGGGCTCAAGAAATTTACAATAAAGCAATGTTTTTGGTTTTTTTTTATTTTTTTTTTTCCTTTCAGAATTAACAGCTTTTGGTCAAACCTATTGTTTTTATTCAAGTCTGTCAAACACTACATGGATGAAGTTACCTTCACTGAGAATAACTCTAGGCAATGGGAGTGGTGCTCCACCACTTTGCAGCCAGGGGCTGCATTATTTACCTATACCATTAAAAGTCTTAATTCCATTTGCTTTGCTGCTGATGATGATCTGAACTTGCCTATCCCTGGCGAGCAACTTAATTGGGATGCTCTGTGGGTTGCATGGTGGCGAGATGTTAGGTACTTCCTCTGTGCTCTCCAGCTTCAGGCTACGGGTGCTGCTTTATGATGCATAAATAATCAAGGGTGTTCTCCAGGCTGGCACACTGCACTGAACTGTCATGGCAGGAGTCATCAGCCTCTCCCTGGCTCCATTCATCTACTGAAATACAGCACAAAGGTTCCAGCAGACGAAATGATGAAAGACCAGAACCTCCTCACCCCCTCAACCTCTGATGAGGACATTCACTGCAAATGCAGGGGTCGCTCATCCAAATCCTTGCTTTGAAGTTCACCCTCTCCTCTCCGTTTTCAGAAGTCTCTCACATTCTCCAGTTTTCTACCTGTTGTGGGAAAACTACAAGGTAGCCAGAGCCTACAATGCTGTAGCCTTTAGAAAGGTTTAAATTGTGTAGCAATAACATGGAAAGCAAAACAAGTGTGTGGTGGAGCTCGTTACGTCCCACTGAAGGGTGACTCCCCCAGGGTTGGGCAGGCAGTCATGGCATAGCATGCCTGCGTTTGTTCCACACATCATGTCATCAGACCCCACCACTGTTTTGTAACATGCTTGTGGGTTTGCCAGTGCTCTGCAAATTGATTCTGACAAGAAGGATAATAATAATATGCTGTCCGCTAGACCATCTGGTCTCTCCTACCAAAAATATCTTAATCAACCATTAGAGATGTTTAACGT
>NW_009729089.1:0-9613 GCF_000703405.1 Apaloderma vittatum | reverse complement strand
AGGAATTATTTGTGGCTATTAAACAGTGGTTGAAACCAAACATGGATAAACATATGCCCGTTTTCTTAGCTGGTGTGGAGTACTGTAGCAGAATCATGAAAGCTATGCTGACTTGTGGCAGTTAAGCATACGGCCCATCATATTTAGAAACAGTATTAATAGTGGTTATGCTCCGAAACTCAATAAAATTACAGATTAGAATATCTTGAGTGAAATTAATGATCCAAAATATTACAGTCAAGCAGAAGTCGTCCTTGTCTTGAATTTTGAAGGTCACCTGGAGTCATAAAAATGCAGTTTTATGCTTTAGAGTTTTGAAACAACAAGAAGGCAAAGGAGAGATTTGACAATGAGGGGGAATAAAGTGTCATCTATTTCCCCATATTGGATTAATTTGCTGAAAAGAGAACCTATGGAGGACTGTCCTCCTCAAAAAAAGAGAAAAGATAAAACCCCCTAAAACCAAAAAATCCAAACCCACAAAACCAAAACCCTCATGACATTCACAATACTCTGGTGGTGACTATTTCTTTTAACGTGTGACTGGGCAGAAGAGGGTACCAAAAAAAAAGACTCTTGGAGAAAGTGTCTCAGCTTACACATTAATTGTTGCCTGGTCGCCAACCTGCCATCTTTCTTTCCTTCTGCACATCCATAACAGGAAATAGACAAATGATGGGTTTAAAGAAAAATCAAGAGAGAAAATGAAAATAGGGTTATTCAGGCCAAAGCAAAGTCCTTACTTAGTAGAATGAAAAACAACCCCACCAACAGACAACAAATCAAACAAAATTTCCAGTGAAATCGAAAGTTTCTTTTTTTTAAAATATTTATTTGGATTCCATGTGTTTTTTCTAGTTTTAGGGAAAAAAAATATTGTTTCAGATTATTTTCTTTTTCCCTAATTTTGTCAGCATCTTATTTTTTTCAAACTTTATCTTTTATTATTTTTTCAAAAGGAAAAGCAGGTTGGGTTTGGACTGGCTGATTTTAAAAAAGAAAAATCTTCTAGCTTTTTTAAAGTAAATCTCTTATTTTGCAGCTTCAGAAATGTATTTTTTTAAGTCTAAAAAATTCCATCATTGTATCCTACAAAAGAATATGTTGTATTGGGCTAAATTTTCAGATAATTCTTATCTCACAGAAATATTTTACTCAGCTCTACCCAAGAACAAAAGAGGGTAGAGATACTACTAAGTTCCTAGAGAGAAGAAAAAAAAAAAAAGAGGAATTAACCACTGAAAAAAAAGGAATTAATGCAAGTAAGAGAACAAATTTGTTGCTCGGGGGTGGTGAAGGATACAAGTGAATCAAACAAGAAATTATCTTACTTTTCTTGGTGAAAAATATTTGAACAAGTTCGGCAAGCCAATCACAGATTAAAAATCCCTGCACCAGGAATGTCTTATTCGTTGGTCCAAGTCGTACATGGTAGGGATTAAACATATAATGTGGGATCAATGAATGCAACCTTCCTGCCCTGACTTTCTGGAGATATGTACAGAAGTACAGCATGAAACCCTACTCTAACTAAAATTCAGAGCAGAATTCCCTTTGACCTTGGGTTCTTCTCTTTTATTCCTGTCATTGTTCCTCCAGTTTCTTCCACACAAAAGCGAGATTTTGGAAGGGAAAATTGAGAGGATGTGTCTGTTTGTGTCACCTCTGTAATACAGTTATTTAGTTTGTTTCCATTACATCAGGCCTTGTACACAGACAGGCAGAGATCGTTCCCTCAAAGACTTCACAGATCCTACCAGCAAAGCAGTGACTAGAAAAAAGGATGTATTTGCTTTTAATTTCCAAACACCACAGCTGACCTGCTCCCTTCTGGAAGTCAGCTCAGGCATTTCCCAGTAAGGCTTTCTTCTTGGCCTGCACAGATCTGGTTTTCAGCTGGAGACAGAAATATTTTTTTCAGGCTTTTTTTCTTATCTTTCTTGAGTGGAAAAAGTACTAGTATAATTAAATTTTTTAGAAGGGGCAACATTAACAAAAATGGAAAAAGTAAAACTAAATCAGTACAGGATTATGGTTGAGTTGATCTGTGCTGAAATACAATTTTGAAATTTTCAGTCCATGAAACTACCCCTAGATAGACTTTATCTTCATTTTTGCAGGAAAAAAATGCTTTTATATTCACATTTTCACGGGAGAGGAAAATTGTTTTCCATGCAGCTGTATGCTTCAAGTTGACAGCTGCATTTTTCACAGATGTGATCACTCAAGCTGAGGTCGTCACTCAAGCAGCTTGAGCTGATCCCATGCAGGGCTTTGGAAATAACCAGAGCTACCTTGAAATTGTCCTGAAGAAAGAAGAGCCCCAGCACAGCAAACACTCCGGGGCTGTCTTGGTATGCAGACCATATGCTCCCTTCTGACCCCAGAAGAGCTTTGTATCACTGGTTTTGTATTTTCTGCATGTAACAAGACAGAATTCAGGAGGCCCAAAGCGTTGGTGTTAGTTAGAAACTCATAGCCCTGGTACATTGCAGGTGGCAGGACTGAGTCCCGCTTCTTCCGAGGAGCATGGTTGGCCACAGCTCCAAACCTCACAAGTGTCAAGATCAGGATGAAAGCTGCCCCTAGAGCTCTGGAAAGATGAGCTATAACCACATATCAACCCATATGTGAAGGTAGGGCTGACATAAGGATTTCCATCCTTATATCTTGCAGATCGTTTTCCCATGTCCAGTTTTGAAAGCTTAGGTTTAATCTACCTGAGGTATGAAAGGACTAATTTTCTGAAAAAAATTAAAATCACAAACAAACAAAATAAACCCAACAAATTTGTCTTGTTGAGTCAATGCAACCTAAGAAGCAGCTGATAAAATTTGAGTTGACAGCAAAATAAATCAGCATCTCTCTAGGGAAAAGGAAAACTTGCTTTCTCTCTCAATATGTTTTTCTGGAGCCCAAACTTAGATCCCTTCATCATTGTGTCTGCATAATTAGAGCTTCGGTTTGGGATGTTCCAAAGTGAAAAAGCAAACCCCCAAATCTTGCACACAAAATGAAGCTGAAGGTAAGAAAAGTGAGTCAGGCATGGAGTTGCAAGGCATTGTAAGTAACTTGCATATGTAACTCGCTTTCTTTCAAATACCTCATCAATCTGGAAATTACAGTCCTCATATGTCTCCTCTGCCAACTCATTTTAACCGTCAGAGAGGTTGTTTTCAGAGGGCTGGAGTGACAGCTCAGAAATCCATCTTGGGCGATTGGCAGGGCCTGGGAGCTGTGTCTCTGAACTGCACAGAGGTCAGCCATTTAATTTCAGATGTGTTCCCATGATTTATACATACTCCATCCCTTGATACAGAACAGTCCATGTTTCCTCTGCTCGTCAGAGTGTAATGCCTGTCTAGGGATAGCTCCCTGCTGTACGGAGTGTACGAAACGTAATGCCAGTGCTAAAATAGATCAATATGCTATTACTATTCTTATATCAAAAAAATTGGCAGGTGGGTGTCCTGTGAACACAAAATCTGATAAAAGGACTTGCCTTGTCAGATGTTTGCTGGACCCTCCTCTGGGTGGTGGTTCAAACAACATAAATGGGCTCAGGTGAAATCAGCCCTTGTAGCAGGCAAAGGAACTCATCTGGTAATATATGCATGGGGAAAAGAGAGAATTCACAAGAGACTTCTTGTGGACAATACTAATGCTTTGCAACACTAAAGGCTTCCAAGACATTCTAGCATGTTTCTTTTCTGGAGATGGAAGGGAAATTTTAGACAAACACAGAGGAAATGGACTGCCCATCTCACACAGTTTCAAAGGAAGGAATAGAGATTTCTGTTTCTCAGGAAGTCCTGCCATGCAGTGTGATGCCTTTGTCATTCCTGCGTTGCTTCACCCGTCCAATGTACTCACTCACAGGACTAGTCGGAATTCAAAAGTAGCAGGCAAACTTGGACATACTGTGAGAAAAAAGTAGTTGTCCAAGATATGTCAAGAATTTTACATTTGAGATTTAGTGGACAATTCCATCCTAGAAATGCTCAGATATTTGACAGTTTGGGGAGAAAGAGAGGAACATGTGTTCTTTTTTTTTAATTCATCTTGCTTTTTTGCTTAATCCCACTCACTTTGATCTTGTGTGCTGAGGACTACTCTATGCATCCTGTATTAAATCTCACAGAGTAGAGCCCCAGGCTGAAAACATCTCACCAGCACCATCTCTGTAAACCTCACACATTGTCTGTCTCTCTGTGCCACACATAACTGCAGCTCTGGTAGCATCAGCCTCCTGGCGTGAGTCCATACGTTGAGGGATTCTTCTCTTCTATCCAGACTGATAGAAGGCTTCATGCCTTGGCAAAATGTCTAAGCTATCTATATATCTATGCTCTTTTTATGACTTGGAAACTGATTTCTGTCTTGATTATTTGCCTTTGAGAAACTTGTAAAGTAATAAGCAACAATATCAATGGAAGCAATATGTTGAAGTTCACCATCTCCAGTTGACTTCACAAGCAATTCGCTGTTATCCTTATTGCTGGCAGACATATATTTCTGTGCCTGTCTAGCTTGCCCGGTTATTTGGTAGTGATGGAAGAGGAGAATCCAGAAATATAAAAATGCATTCTCTTTCTAAATGACCTGCTGGTGCTTGTAGCAGTTCAAGGAGAAATAAGCCAAGACAGTGTTTGCCTTGTGACACAGCTAAGTTACGTACACAGTGCTAACAGAAAGCCTTTCCTTGGCTTTCCCTTAAGCTCTTAGTAATTTGGATGCTCCATGTGAATTTCCTGTTAGTCAGCCAGTCAGCAAAGGCCCAAAGGTCTTGCAGTAACTCATTGCGCAGGATGGATCATGGATCACAAATACAGTTTCACCAGTCGCAGGTGTCTTTCTGCACCGTTCCTAGTTCCTTTACTGTCTTTGTGCTGACTTCCCTGAACTTTGGAAGGACATATGTCTCTTGTTGAGCACTCTCTTGGCATGTGCATCAACAATCTGAAACCTGTATGGGATGATGAGACTGCTTTTAATTTCCTTCCTAAGCATCACTAAGCAAGGACTAGCATGGCCTAACCAGCAGTGAGCCCAAATCCCTGTCAAATGTTGGTACATTCATTTTCATTACACCCAAATAATTACTCTCCATAGCTGAATACTGGAAAATAAAGTAATATTTGTGCCTCACTCTACTGTTCCATCCCTCTCATAGGGGTTATGCTACTGTTATATTTATTGCAAACAGGACCTGCACCAAAAGATGCTCTGGGTAAATGGTTGTTTGTGTTGTGGTTACTGTTTGGGATGTTTGTACTGTCCTTGTGGACCCTCTAAATTCACTATGACAGCATCGACAGTCAGCAAATGCCATGACAAATCCATGTTATGTTTATGAAGAGCCTTAGCCACTTTCTTCTCTCTAAGCTCTAAGCATTTCTTTTTCCCATTTGTAGGTGGTCCAAGTACAGTTTTATATGTGTTTTAACAATCCAAGAACACCTGTAAAAAGTTTATGCCATACTTGGAAACAGACGAAAGGAGAAGCTTGAAATATAAAGACTTCTCAATACCTCAGGACCTTCTCAGTACTTCAGGATACCCTGTATTTTGTAAGAGTCTCCTGAGGTTTCTTTGCAGAAGTTTAGCAGATCAATGACTCCACAGGAGAATGTATCCCAGCATGGAGGAATATTCCTGAAAACAAAACTTATTCCTGAGCATAGTGTCAGATCCCAAGGCAGGAAACTTCTGTGTTCTTGATGCAGATGCAAGTGGTTTCTTTTTTTTTTGAAGAAATTAAGTTCAAGGCAAAGAACAAAGCTGAACTGGACAGTGTCCCCTTTTTACTTTGAGAGCTCGATCTATGCCAAGCACACTGATGCCTGGCAATCTTGGGAGCTGTGGTGTAATTGTAAACCAAAAGAATAAATTCTGAATGAGGTATGCCTAATATGCTATTTCATATACTGCCTTGCGAGCGTGTACAGTAAAATATAAAACCAGCTACCCTTCTCCTAGTTCATGCACCCTCATAGAATCATGGAGTGATTAAGGTTGGAAAAGATCTCTAAGATCATTTAGTCCTACCATTCATGCAACATCACCAGGATGGCTAAACCATGTCCCCAAATGCCACATCTATATGTTTTTGAACACCTCCAGGGATGGTGACTCCAACGTTTCCCTGGGAAGCTTGTTCCAACGCCTCACCACTCTTTCAGTAAAGAAATTTTTCCTCATATCTAATCTAAGCCTCAGTGGAGGAGTGCTGCATAAAAGTGTACTGCCTGCATTGATTTACATACAGGCAGCATGCAGTTTGCTATTTCATAACCAGCAGCTGAATACTGTATTTCCCACAAATTTTGGCTGGACAAGCAGCTCTTGTATTGCATGCAAGTGATGGAGGGGGAATGAATGATGCCTGTCTGTTTTTCCTGCATTCCCCATGTAGCATGCCTTGCTGCAGAGACAGCTCTGCAGCAGGTCACAAGCGATATCCAATCTTTTCACCAAAATGCCACAGGTTATAAAATACTTCTCTCCATCTCATGAAAGAAATGAAAGAGGCCTCCACTGCCTACTGGAAATGGCAGCCTTCCATCACATGCAGAGACTGGGGACAAGTTAGAAAAGGACTCGTACTTTCTACTTCTAAACACAGGTAAAATGAAGAAAATAGAGCCAGTTTACGTCTTTGGACAATCCTGAATTTAAAGCAGCAGAAGCAAATGCAAGATTATATTTGATAAAAATTTATGGCTTTATTCACACTGAGAGGCGTTTCATACTCAAAGTTTGAGAAAGCAGTACGCAGCAAACAGCCACAAAGTAGAATGAAATATATAGAGCAGGATTATTCAGCAGCTGTCAATTTGCCTTTTGTTTGTGGAGCCAATATCTTCTAGGAATTAACTAAATCCACAGAGTTCATGATTATTATTAATGGCATTAAGAATTGCATACTGTACATTGCAGATTGTAAAACTGGCACTTTGCCAACCAGTTACCTACTGGAACACTTGTTAGAACACAGGATTAATTGACTTCCTTGGAAAAGCTCAGGCAAGTGAGTTTTCAGACAGCAGGATGAAAAAAATAAATGGATCGCATTAAACAAAATATTCCTGTTTGTCCAAAGCAAGCATCTTTTTGGATGTCTTTGGATTTCTGCAACTGAAAAGTGAAGGAAAACGGAGTTTGATTTGAGGTTCAGCCTGTTTTGGAAGGGAGCCCACAAACTGTCATGAAAACACTACATCACAGCAAAGCTCTCGTCTCTTTTTTCTTTCTCTCTTTAAGCTATATTATAGATTTTGTGTTCATGAAAGGCGATTAAAGATGAAGACAAAGGGCTGTCTTAAAACCTTCAATCTCACAGAAGGCAAATAAAAAATTGCTTGTTGTTGTTCTCTCCACTTTTCTCAAAACCTGTGGAGTCTGGCCCACGACTTTTGAATGCTTGGGGTTGGTGGGACTGAAGAGTCTGTGGATGGACAGAAGCTGAGTCCACACACAGCTGACACAGAAACCCAGAACTAGAAGCAAGGACCAGCCTTGTCGATGTTCCAGGGTGCTGCTGCCTCACTCCTCCCCTGCTGGACTACTGTCAACTTCTAGTTGTTTTCCATCAAAATCAGACAATTCTGTTAAATGGCAAAGATACAGAATCATAGAATTATAGAATGCTATGGGTTTGTAAAGATCTAGTTCCAACCTCCCTTGCACGGGCAGGGACACCTTGCATTAGATGCAGTCTTTCCATCCCATCCGACTGCGATCACTCTCCTTGTAAAACCATTCTTGCAGCCAAGTGCTAAATATTTCCAAGGGCGAGACTTAAGCCAACGAGGTGGCAAAGGGTTTTAAACCCAGCTCTCAGTGGGCTAAGAGCCCACCCACCATCAGCTCTGGCTTAACTGATAGGCAGGAACTCATTAAGCAGCTGTAACTTGCACAGGAGTCCTCAGTTTCATTGCTTTTGTACTTCCAACATTCATTTGCCTCTGATGCCTGCCCTGTCCACCTCTGTATGCAGGAATCATGTTTTCCTACGTGTATCTGCAAAGTGTCTAGCTTTCTGCTGGTGACTTGGGCTGTAATGCATAGTGACCTTAATGCCAGCAGAATCATCTGTGCAGCCACGTTTTTATTTGCATGAATGTTAAATAGTGTGTACAAAAGCAAAAGGAAGCCTGTCTATAATTCTTTTTTTTTTTTTTTTCCCCAAAAGGTTAAATTAGTATACATGGTATGGGATCTCCACAGTTTTCACTTTATCTGCTACAGAGCTTGAACTTTAGTCTTCTGGTCCAAAGGGAGAAAAATCAATAGTATCATACTGATACACAAGAAACTTTATTAAAGTAGCCATGGGCATCTCTACAACCTTACCCTATCAAGCTGGCTTGCTAATTGGTTTGCAACAGTGTGGCTGCCATGAAAATTACCCAGGTCTGTCTTGTGAAAATCTGTCTCTATCAGCATCAAGAACACAAACAGCCAAGGAAGCGGTCAAAGGTCGCTTCCTAGTTGTTGGGAACAGAAAATGAAGCTTGTTAACATTCTGCTGCTGCTTCTTCTAGGGAGGAAAAAACCGCATCAGTGCTGCAGGGAGCTGTCCTCTGAGGACTGAACAAAGATGAGCAAGTTTCTCTCTGCTCACTTCTACTCACCCATCACACTTTCATTGATGGAGAAGTCTAAAATAAAAAAAATAAATAAATCCCTTCCAGAAGTGTCATTTCATACCTGCCTGAAGTCTTTAGTGTGGAGTGCTTCCCCTGCTTGTCCATCACAAGATAGTATCTCTCTCCCTTTTACACACTGTTTCTCCTCTTTTCTGCACCCGTGTTTGTCACTGTGCTAAACCAAAGCCAAATTCAACACGGCCTGAAAAAATATCAGCCTATCTGAGCAAGAATGAATTAAAACATTGCTAAGCTTCTGCAAGAAATATCAATTATAGATAGAAAAGAGGAGACCCCCATGACACTGAGCTCCAATCCAGAAAGGAAGAAAGACTTTGGCTGGCTGCATGAGTTTACAGTTACGTACCTAAGGCAAGACAGTGACTGCAGGATGATGGTGTCTGAGTGAACCTATGCCAGCAAGAAGCTGTAGCAGATCCGAACGCATCTGTGTAAGGAGCAGCCACTGCTGGGTAGATAACAGTTCAGGTGTGTTAACTAAACAAAGTTAACACTGAGCTGCTCCCTGATTCGCACTGGAGTTTTTCACAACATTCTGTGATAGAAAAAAATCCTACTCCTGACGTCTTGCTCAGTCTACCTGAAACATCAGTAGAATTAGTTCAAGCCTACTCTTTTGTTCTTCCAGTTCTTCAGTTTAGGATGTTGCCTGAAAAATAAATAGATCACACAAGCAGTGAACATGTGCAGTCTTCCTTTGTTAGGACCAGACGCAACTCAGATAGAAAATGTTGTCCATGGTCAGACTGGGCACAGAGTGGGTTGAGAGTAGCCCTGAAGAGAAGGATTTGGGGGTGTTGATAGATGAGAAGCTCAACATGAGCCGGCAGGGCACTCATGCAGCCCAGAAGGCCAACCCCATCCTGGGATGGATCAAGAGAAGTGCGGTCATCAGGTCAAGACAGGTGATTCTTGTGAGAGCCCACCTTGAATACTGCGTC
>NW_009729088.1:7315-7831 GCF_000703405.1 Apaloderma vittatum | reverse complement strand
GGAATGAGGTGATCTTTGAGGTCCCTTCCAATCTAGCCTGTTCTATGATTCTGTGACTGTTATGAAAGACTCAGGGTGGGGGGAAAATATACACCACAGCTAAAGTGGAAGCTCAGCTGGACAGATGTACTTTTTCAAAAGTTCAAACTACAAAGCACATTTAAAAAGCCCAGAAAACGGGCCTATTAAAAAAACCAAACCACCATTACAGCACGTTAACCAAACAATGTCAACGAGGACATACACAAACTGAGCCTGCTCTGACTATAATGTGCTTCGTTGTCATATTAGCCATAAACTGAGCCATGACGAGCCATAAACCAAGTCCCATGAGCCCACCTCAGGGTGATACTTGACATCAAGATACATCTCCATTTTTCACTTTTAGTATTAATTTAGTATATTTTTGCAAGACCTGATTGAAGAGAGGATTACCCACTTCAGGGTGGGCTCATGTGACTTGGTTTAGCTCATTATGGCTTTTTTTTTTTCTTAAACTCGTAAAAGGAAAGCCCG
>NW_009729088.1:0-7301 GCF_000703405.1 Apaloderma vittatum | reverse complement strand
ATGGCTACTGTGTGAAAGTGTAACCGCTGGTGAACACCGGCCACTCAGTCACCCGCCCAGCCACTCCAGCTGTGCCTCCTCCCCATTCTTTTAAGCCTCTACACTGATCTATTCAAGTCTGAAAAGGCAAAAGTTTTCTCTCACCTTGATGTTTTAGATACACAACACAAAGCAGATGAGTTTTTCTGCTGAAAGTCCTCTTTCTAGCGTGGACAATGAATCAGTGACAACAGTCTGACAGTGAAACTGGACTAATTTCCAGTGCGTTCCCCACCACTGGGGCCATGCCTTGGGGGTTTAAAGAGCTTAAATCTTATATTCAGCATTAGCTTAGGAACCAGGTGGCCTAAGAGAACACCAACTTCCTCATGGGTCAGGGTTTAAAAGTTGTCAGAATATGATGCAATCCCTCGAATAAAGGCAAATGGGCCTTAAATATTAGAGCAGTTAGAATAAAATGGGTTTGCATTGTAAGTGCAGAGTATTTTGACTTCCACGGCAGCCAGATGTTTTTCAATAGCTCCCCAAGGAAGAGGCAGTTGCCACCAGACTTTAGCACCAAGGTTCTTTTTCTCCAGAAAATCCTGACACCAAAGAGCCTATGTCTTCTGAAAAAACAGTATGAATAAAGCTTCAAAGCCTCTTACAAACTCTTTTAAAAATCCTCCAGATTTTTATTCTTGAAATAATTTTCTTGTTCCACTGAAGCCAGTAAGTAAAAGGAGAGTTCAAAGCAGAAGTAACCCTTCTGTAAAACCCAATTCTTGAGCAAAGAGCTTCTGAATAGGTTAGTGAAGAATTCCTGATCATTCCTAGTCAGAAGGAACCAACATCCCAATCCAGCTCTTGGTTCTTTACAAGACAAAGCAACATTGAAGATCAAAAACAGTCTAGAAGCTCTTCAGCCTAACGAAAAAAAGATCCTGTAAATGTAATTAGAGTTCAGGTATGCTAACTGAGGCAGACAACACACATATCCAGTATTGCCGCTCCATCCTCCCACCAAGTTACACTGCCCTGTACAGCTGGAGGCCACAGCACGGTGCATTACCAGGCCAACAGCCAGAACTGGCACTGCCAACTCCTGATTCTATAACAATTCTCCTGACACTTATTTTGCTTAAAACACCAGTTTGTTAACCATTATCTGGGTGACGCAGCTTTTCTTGGAGAAAACATCCAGAGCCCTTTACACGGAGAACATGTCAAGGCTCAGTAAACAGAAGACAAATCAAAAGCACCCAACCACGTTCTTTTTACGAGTAGATTTGTAAGCAGCACAACCGGCAAAGGCCGGCCTCTACGGTTTTTTGTCTTGAGCTTGATTCTCTGATGTTTAACAAGGTGTGAACTCAGATTCAGTTTTTCCTATGGCTGTGCCATTCTAATAGTTTTCTCCCCCTACAGATCCCACAGAGGCTAAAAAGGAGCGTGAGCTCTTTCTATTTCCCACCACGGAGAGTTCTACCAGGATCTGTCTCCTCTCGAGAAGGGGCTGGAGGGGAGGGGAGGCAGAGGAGGGGAAGAGACATTTTCCTCATGGGGCTCAAGTTGCAGAAATAACACTGAGAAAACAATCTTTTCAAAAGCAGAGCAATTAGCAAGCATTCAATTAAGCGAGTATAAACTCACAAAAAGAAAAGAAACACAACAAAACCAGGGAACACCTGCGAACAAACAAGTATTCAGTATTTTCAGTGCTGGGAATGAAACTCTGATGTCCCAAAGCATTTTTTTAATGCATGTTTTCCACATACACGTTATATTTTGCATTATAATCGGCTCTGCTTCATGTTTAAGGTGGACTGACTAGAGAATAGGTACAATTTTGCAGTGCAGCCTTCGTACAAAGCAAACGAGCATTTAAAATAAGGCGGATGTATCAGCACCTGATCAAGGAAGGCAACGCAAGTAAGGGTGCTGCAGTGCTGCATTTGTTATCCTGCTGCTGGATGCAACTCTCTTGTAAGAAGGCCAGCTTACACAACACTTCTGAGCAGACACAGAAGAATTGGTACAGCTATTCCCACAATAAGAGATAGAAATGTTAACTCCATGGTAAGGTTCCCAGAGGCTGCCCTTGATCCTCTGTCTTACAGTATATTTTCAAGAAGCTTGTAGCACACTTGAATAGTCTGCAAGTCCTCGCTTCCTCACAGGTGAACTTGAGCAGCAGGAACTGATGTGACAGCAGGGGACAGCAGGTTAGGTAAGGAAGGAAGAAATACAGACACACAAAAACAGCGTCCTCACCGGGTTTCCTTTGGGAGGCAGACCAGAGAAACCAGTGACATTTTTAAATGAAAGAAGATACCAGCAAAAACCAATTTTAGGGTAAACAGACTAATCTTTTGGAAGAAATTCGCTGTTCCTTTTCAGCTACTGTGGGGAATCCATGCGAGACGGACGAACAGCACACCAATATGATGCTCCGTAACGCCAAGTTTATTCCAATCAGAAGGCTACTTATATAGTATAGTTAGTTCCTTACACGCGTACAGCATTACATAATTGTTACATGATTGGTCATATACCCTGTCCATGCACTACATGATTGGTTACACGCTACTGTCCACGCGAAGAGCACGCGCCCAACTAGTCACTGTGATAGGTTCTTGTGTACAGCGTCAAATCTCCTGATTCTTCTGGCCTACCTTCTTATCAGAGATACTCCCAACACCTGCATTGCCTTCAGTAGCCTTATAATTAGCTGCTCCAATGCTTTCTATCGGTGACCTCACCAAGTTTCTATGTAGTAGGCCCCAACAAGCTACAGCAAACCTAGACAGACTGTGCTGAGCAAGCTCCAACCCAAAGCTTTGCCAACTGTCTCATGTCACACAGCAACTGATCACACCGGGTTTACTAAAAAAATAAACATGTTGAAGTGAAGCAAAAAAGCACACCCTTCCACTACCCTGAACAAAAGAAAGAAGGTTAAAGTTTTAAATATAATAATGTCTACACGGCATTCAATTCCATACTGAAATAAGGGGAAAAAAAAAGGTATTTATAGTATACATATATACACAGAAAATCCTTCATTTTACTTCCGAATTGAAGGATCTAGTAAGTTTGACAAAAACAGAAATGTCTTACTGTGATTCTCTTCATATCTAGCTGTCGGAGCTGCATCATATGATGGAGAACAGTGTGTTTGTACCATGGCTCCTGAGCTATTGGATTGCCATCAAGGGTGATATCTGACAAAGAGGAGGAATCAGCAAGGCAGAGAATATCCTCAAAACTGTAACCAAAAAAGTTTAAAGTTTTAATGTCAGAGAGCAGGAGTAATTTTGAGATGGATGATTTTATTTCTTAAGGATAGAACATTAGTATTTACCCCGCTCACCAATATTGTGCCTCATAAATCAAATTTGAAGTGTTTCAAAATACCAATGGCTGCGGCTGTTAAACTTCTTACTCTCTTCACATACAGGTAAAAAGAGATGCAGAATAAGGAGAACTTGATAACTTTGGGAATACAGTTTCACCTAAAAACACCTCTAAAATAGGATACAATTCTACTCATATTAAAAAAAAATAATAAAGCTGTATTTGCTATCAAGGCCTGCATGAAAACCATGTAAAACACAAGAAAAGAAGACAATCACAAAAGCCACTGAACGTGCTTGCAACACAATTAAATAACAGAAGCAAAACAATTACGAAAGCATCATATTATCTTCAAAACGTATCTGTCTATTGTTCCAAGTTCAGTGTACAAACACAAACAATTTGGCTTTTTAGACAACATCCAATTGGTTTCCTAACCAAAATAACTGCCCTCCATAAAATGTATTTAGAGAC
Source organism: Apaloderma vittatum (assembly GCF_000703405.1). Classification (NCBI taxonomy): domain Eukaryota; kingdom Metazoa; phylum Chordata; class Aves; order Trogoniformes; family Trogonidae; genus Apaloderma; species Apaloderma vittatum. Next base: position 3,491 of record NW_009729088.1, on the reverse strand, counting down.
GAACAGCCTGTATCAGTTCCGTTCACTGAAGTCCGAATGTGAAAAGAAAGCAGCTGACTCAGACAAACGGTATTTTTAAACAACAGAGAACTACTTAACTTGATTTCAAAAAAAGCTGAACAGCTATATAAGTAAATATATGCCTTTTTAAGAAATTGATTATTTATTACATATGACTGTGCACTCATTCTTATGCACTTTGGCCTTGAATAGTCCTGCCTGTGTTATGGAGTTAAGTAAGTTCAAGTGAAAAGCATGAAATAATCTGACTTAGTACTTCTGAGAATGAAGTTTAAAAAAATACTCTCTGAAAACAGCAAAAAACCCAATTACAATCACATGAAAATACAAACAGAAACTCACTTTACTAGATAAAAAAATGCTTTCATGACATTCTGAACTAAGAGGTCATTTCTGAAGTGGAAAACATGAAATTATTGCCATTTTTGTAAAATTCCAACTGATTGCACTGACTGGTTATAGTGCTCCTCACTCTCGGTGGCAGGAAATTCTCCAGTAGTACCTGAAAGGATACCAAACCTTAAGTATGCCCTGAGCTTAGGGATCAGAAATCTGACGCAGTACAGATGTGCGTGTTAACGGCTGCCACTGACCAGCTGTGCCAAGTGCCTTTCCCCTTGGTAGACAAATCTCCAAAACCCTCTCTCTAAAACACAACCACATTTTTGGAAGATCAGGCTGATGTGCTACTTAAAATACCTAGTCAATGTGTCCCCTAACCTCAAACGACACGGAAGTTAGCAAAGCAAACTCATAAACATGTTCAAAGAAGTTAACTGCATTTCCATTGGGCTAGAATAAATTTTGCCTGACAAACACGAACACTTTCTGGACTTCAAAATTAGTTTCAAATAACCTACATGTATTTATTAAAAGCATTATATATATTTACTCCAAGCACTTCTCACTAAACTTTTAACCAAAGAGTGCTTTACAGATTCTTTAATAAAATCAATCTTTTCAGGAAACGACAGAAAAGTTCAAAGTTTGCTAGCGTTTGCAAGGCCTTCCACTTACGCATACTGCTGTGCTTTGAAATTCTCAGTGCTCAGCATACTGAAACACTCATTCTGGAGCTAAAACAGATGTGCTTGCTTGATCCTGCCTTTAGCTGCCCTATTAGCAGCAGCATCTTAGAGCAAAACAGTAGCGCAAAATATCTATGTTTTCGCATCTTTGTACACACATAGGAAAAAGAAAGCTCTGGAAACAGAATGTAGAAAACTTAATGTATTGTTCTTGTCACACTGGCATCTCAATCCTACGCCAAGCAAAGCTTTAAGGCGAGACACTCGCCACGCAGACTGAAGACCTTACAACCAAGCTTCCGTCTGCTTCCCAGCACGCAGGCTGCTGCCACCCAGCCGGGCGGTGACCACCCTACGGCAATCAGGGCCGGGCCTCAACGCCCTCTCCAGCCTCTGCTCACCACAAAGGAGCCTTTGACCTGCTCAGGAATCACAGAATCATGGAACGTGTTGGGCTGGAAGGGACCTTTAGAGGCCATCTAGTTGCAAGCCCCCAGCAGGGACGTCTTTCACTAGGTCAGGCTGCTCAGAGCCCCATCCAGCCTGACCTGGGATGCCTCCAGGGATGGAGCCTCCACCACCTCTCTGGGCAACCTGTGTCAGCATCTCACCATCCTCACTGTAAAGAACTTTCTTCTCACATCTCATCTAAATCTCCCCTGCTCTAGATTGAAAGCATTGCCCCTCGTCCTGTCACTACACACACTTGTGAACAGCCACTCCCCAGCTTCCCTGTAGCCCCTTCAGGTACGGGCAGGCTGCCAAAGGTTTTCCCCCCGGCCGGACCAGCCCCAACTCTCTCAGCTTGGAAATACAGAGCAGCTGCAGATGATGCTGTTTCAGGCAGCCTCAGGCAATCTTCTCAAGTGGAACCTCTGCTTCTTTTGCCAAAAGACCTTCTCATGCAAGAGTCCCACTGAATTACGGCATCTATTTCTCCATCCCTGTCCTTCTTTCTTCCTAGATGAATTAATATTTGTCAATAAGGTAGTTTCAGCAACACAGAAACAAGTTGTGAATTTGGACTAAATTATTAAAAATTGTTTTCTGTAAATTGTTTTCTCCTGTGAAGAGAGACTGAGAGACCTGGGGCTGTTCAGCCTTGAGAGGAGACAGCTGAGAGGGGATTTACTGACGTAGAGAAATATCTGAGGGGTGGGGGTCAAGGGGAAGCAGACAATCTCTTCTCAGTGGTGCCCAGCAATAGGACAAGGAATAATGGGTTTAAGTTAGAACATGGGAAGTTCCAGCTCAGCGTGAGGAGAAACTTGTTGGCTGTGCGGGTGCCGGAGCCCTGGCCCAGGCTGCCCAGAGAGGGTGTGGAGTCTCCTGCTCTGGAGACTTTCCAACCCGCCTGGACGCGTTCCTGTGGGGCTGCCCTGGGTGACCCTGCTCTGGCAGGGGGTGGCACTGGGGGATCTCCAGAGGTCCCTTCCAGCCCCCCTCACTCTGTGATTCTGTGATATTTCCAGAACAGATCAGTTACGCATCTTCTGCACACAAGAGTCCTCCATCCAGTTGTCCCGTGTGCCACAGGGGATGCAAACCCACCTCTCCTGCCTCAGATGACAAAGTGGCAATTAGCAGCAGAGTATCCTGGAGCGGTGCAAGCTCAATGCCCACCAGTGACAAGCATTCACGTTTCCACGTTAAGTAGGCAAGAACAGGACACTTGCCCTCTGTTGCAGGCAAGTTGCTTAGGAAGACAGTTGTTCCTTCTCCACACACTCGCCCTGATGACTTTTTTTTAAAGTATATTCCATAAAGCCGAAAAGCCCTGGACAAGGCAGGCAATATACTTATTTTAGTCTGACAAAACATCCAAAGGGGGAACTGTATGTTAAAAAAACATTCAAAGAAGAACACTTGGGTTTTCCCAGGTTTCTAACCACTAAACCACTGACGAAAACAGCTGTTACCACAGTCGACCTTTCACTCCCCTGTCCTGCTTTTGCTCAAATATTTAAGGATGTATTTATGAATTTTCATTTCAAGATAATTTCTTGGTTTTACTAGGCTAAGAACATTCCTTCTCTCAGGTTTCCATTTTAGCAACCAAATGAAGAAAAACAATTACGTGCACTTTGAGCTTGTATCCAACTTCTTCCCTATGGCTAGACAACATGCCTTACTAAATGAAAAGGCCAACACAGTGCTGACCTGGACAGCAGTGCAACAGTGAAAATATGTATTTTGTGTCCAAGAGTAAAAAACAATCTTCCCTGTTCTCACATTTCGAAATATGAGCACTAACTCTCTTTCTGAAGCTCAGTGGCATCTCTCTGCTGAAGAAAAGTTTCTGTAACCCCTTCCCAGAACCATATCACAAATTCAGAATGGGATTCCTCCCCTTCTTTATGACTAGTTCTAGGGATCTCTGTCACCTTCAGCCACCAGGCACAAATGCCTTCAGTGTGTAACTGATAATCTTTTGGGGGCTGA